>NW_017670393.1:628760-755924 GCF_001879085.1 Nicotiana attenuata
ATTTCCCACCCTCGGGAGTCGTGATGGCGCCTACTAATGTGAGCTAGGCAAGCCAATTCCTTGAACTAATTACTTCATTATCCAATTATTTCTTTTTAACAATTTTAAAGCAATAACGTATAAACAGCGGAAAATTTAACATAAGTGGAAGAAAGGAACAATAAGCTATCTCAACATGAATATCTAATACAACTGTTTGAGTCTCGTCTACCCAGAACTGGTGTCACAGTGTCACAGAGGGTCTAAGAATACTACAAATAGAGGGTCTGAAAGAAATAAATACAACACTGTCTCTAGAAATGCATCAAAGAAACACGAATAGTAGATAGAAGGAGACGCCAAGGCCTGCGGACGCCTGCAGGACTACCTCGGGTCGCCTGATGATCAAGAATCAGCAATCTCACTGCGGTCCGAAGTCCACAACGCTGGGGTCTGCACAAAGAGTGCAGACTGTAGTATCAGCACAACCGACCCCATGTGCTGGTAAGTGCCTAGCCTAACCTCGGCGAAGTAGTGACGAGGCTAGGACCAGACTACTAAATAAACATGTGCAATTCAAATATACATAGCGGAAAAGAAATACGGATATAAACAAGTAAAGATAGGAGGGGGAAACATGCTTCGGGGGAAAACAGGTAAAAACATAATATCAATAGAATATAAAGGAATCAAAATCCAACCACTAACAAGAATAAAGAAAAACAAAGGCAGATTTCACTTTCTTTTCACATCTTGTTGCAGGCGTGCAGCCCGATCCCATTTCTCATATCTTGTGGCAGGTGAGCCACCCGCTCCCATTTTATGTATCTCGTGGCAGGCGTGCCACCCGCTCCCATTTTATGTATCTTGTGGCAGGCGGGCCACCCGCCCCATTTCATGTATCTTGTGGTAGGCGTACCGCCCGCTCCCATTTCATTATATCTTGTGGTAGGCGTACCACCCGCTCCCATTTCATTATATCTTGTGGTAGGCGTACCACCCGCTCCCATTTCATTATATCATGTGGTAGGCGTATCACCCGCTCCCATTTTATTATATCTTGTGGTAGGCGTACCACTCGCTCCCAGTTACAACCAACAATAATCACAAGGAATCCCGGCAAGGAAACAAGAACAACATAATAACTTCCTGGCAAGGGAACACTAATATTTCAACAACATCCCGGCAAGGGAACAATGATATCTCAACAATATCCCGACAAGGGAACAATAATATCAAAAAAATATCTCGGCAAGGGAACAATGATGATAATAACATGTGAGGCACAATAAACCACAACGGAGTCATAACAAATTATAACACAAGACTCACGGGCATGCTTGACACCAACGTATAGATACTCGTCACCATGCATATACGTCGTACTCCACAATTAACATGTAGCAATTAGACACAAATCCTAATCCCTCAAGCTAAGGTTAGACCAAGCACTTACTTCGATGCCACGAACACAATTCGCGATTCAATTAGAGCTTTACCCCTTGATTCCACCACAAATTCGCTCGTATCTAGTCACAAGTTACTTAATTACATCAATAAACGCTGAATGAATCAACCCTAATGCATGAAAATGAGTTTTCCAAAGTTTTGCCCAAAAAGTCAAAATCGCCCCCGGACCCACTTGGTCAAAACCCGAGGTTCGAACCAAAACCCGATAACTCATTCCCCCCACGAACTCAAATATAGAATTTGTTTTGAAATCGGACCTCAAATAGAGGTCCAAATCCCCAATTTTTGAAAAATTAGGTTCTACCCAAAATACCCAATTTTCACCAGGAAAATCATTGTTTTGAAGTTGAAATCATGTTAAAAGATGTTAAGAATTGAAGAAAGTTAGTTAAAAATGACTTACAATTTATTTGGAGAAGAAGAAATCCCTGAAAAATAGCCTAAGTGTGTTTATGGTTTGAGAAAACATGAAAAATGGGTTTATAATCGTCTAAGTATAAAAGTTGCAAGTCTTAGATGTGGGAATTGCTAACAAGGGTTCGCAATTGCGAACCCTTCAGAAATGCTGGACTTTCGCATTTGCGAAAGAAATGTCGCATTTGCGACTTCCGCATTTGCGACACAGTGGTCGCATTTGCGATCACTGGCCAAGCTGGGAAGCTTCGCATTTGAGAAGGGGAGCTCGCATTTGCGAGGCCGCAATTGCGGTGAACACATCGCATTTGCGATGGAGGGCATGCCTGGGCTAGTTCGCATTTGCGACCAAGCCCTCGCATTTGCGATGTCGCATTTGCGAGCCAGGCTTCGCAAATACGATGCCTGCAGGCCTGGTCATACCAGCAAAAATCCTGCAATTTTTCTAAGTTCAAAATGTACCCCGTGGCCTATCCAAAACTCACACGAGCCCTCGGGGCTCCAAACCAAACATGCACACAACCTCAAAAACATCCTATGGACTTATCGTGCACTCAAATCACCAAAATAACATCATGAACATCGAATTAAACCTCAAGATCAATGAAATTTCTCAAAACATCTTTAAACATCAAATTGCACATTTAAGGTCCGATCACGTNCTTTAAACATCAAATTTGCATTTAAGGTCCGAATCACGTCAAACGGATTCCGTTTCTCACCAAACTTCACAGAATTATCTTAAATCATATATAAGACCTGTACCGGGAGCCGGAACCAAAATACAGGCCCGATACCAACATGTTCTAATCAAAAATTTATTTATAAATCCATTAAACAATTTCAGAAAACAAGATTCTTTAAAAATTCATTTCTCGGGCTTGGGATCTCGGAATTCGATTCCGGGCATACGCCCAAGTCCCATATTTTCCTACGGACCCTCCGGGACCGTCAAATCATGGGTTCGNCTTAATTTCTTAGAAGAGACTAATATGTTTTCCAAACCCGTTTTTTTAGAAGAAAGTTTTTTTTTCGTTTTTATAGTGTACTATTCACTGCTACAGTAACTTTTTTTTTTGCTCCTCTGTTCAAGAAATCCCCAAGATTTATCAAGAACGGAACCTTGATACAACTGCTCTGATACCACTTGATAACACAAAGGTTGGAAGATCCAAGAACTTAAAGAAAATAAGTTGATTAAATGCTGAAGCAGTAAAAAAAATGCAAGCGGATTAAGAAAAGCAAGAAAAATAAACTAGATATGTCGAAATTCAAGGAAATGTCCAAGAACCCCGAGATTATGTTAATCTAGATTTTGACAAGATCTTAATGACAACAAGTTGCTTATGAAACCAATTTCCTTCACTAGAGATAAGCTAATCAAGAACTAGATTCGGATCTTGACTTCTAGTTTGAATAACTTACGACAACAACTAGTAAAAGAAACTAGTCGCCTTCGAAGAATATCAAAAGAAACCAAAGATATCACAAGAAAGAAAATTATCTTACTACCTTGAGCTATGAACTAGTTAGGGTTGCAAGATAAATCTCAAAGAAAAGTTCAGAAAGGTTCAAAAGAACTCACAATAATAATATTAATCTTCAATGTCCTTCTACAATGGAAGACAAGCACCCCTTTATATAGTAGTAATGAAAGAGCTAGTCAATACTTCAATAAATGAGAATTATATTCCCTAGAAGCATAGAAGACTACCCACACTAAGACCAATGTAGTCAACATACACCTAGACCAATGCAAGTCAACATATATTAAAATAACTATTAAATATATATTCTAGAAACTATTTTTGGGCTTATTTGGGCTGCTGAAAATTCCTCTCTTTTGGGGCATATTTGGGCCTCATTCCATCTCCTCTTGGACTTTAATTTGGGCCTCCAAATAGTTGTAAGACTTGGCCCAAAGATCCTCCTTGTGCTGGAGCTCTTCCCCTATTATAAGACACTTTTTAATTGCCAATTGAAGCCCATTAAGCTTGTCTTGAAATTTCTTTGTTTGATACCTTGTCATGGGCCTTCTTGGAGCTTCCAAAGCTTCATCCTTCTCCTTTAATGATGTTGAGCTGCCTGCTATCGGGGGGGGGGGGGGGGATTAATAAGACTCCTGAAAAGAAAAGGTGCGTAGTTGGTAAATGGGTCATAGGTTGGGGTGGATTTTATGCATTATCCCAATTATTATTGTTAGAATATTTATAATAATAAAAATCAATCTTTACTATATAAAAAAAGTAGCCTAAAACAGGAAAATATAATTTGTAAACTCATGGTCTTTAATTAGATAGCCAAGCAGCAAAAATTTCAAAGTCATCCGTCAGATTGATTAACATATAATTCGTATTCTTTGATATTCTCGTACCTTTTATTCAAAATAAATAATATCAATAGCATTATATTCAATGGATTATCCGGGAAAGAGTACTCTTTGATAAGATTAATGATTTTTTCCATGTTCTCCAAGCGTGACACTGTCAATTTTGTTCTAAAAATATGGTATCTAATTGCTTGTTACATGAAAAGCTACATATAAGTATGCCTCTTGAATTGACCACTCATGTGCCTTAAAACCAAAACAAAAACAAATTACAAAGAAAAAAAAATTCCCCTAAAAAGAAAAAAGGCATGAAGTCAATTTGTACCTCACGCGATAAAGTAGGACTCATATTTTAAGTCCTTTAACATAAGTGCAAAATGTGACAAAAATAGGAGAACCAAATATCCCGTAAAACATGAGTTAAGTAGCAGCAATAACCTGGAAAGCAAAGCTCCTGTTAATTATGAATATATTTAATTAATTTACTCTTTCAAGCTTTATTTTTGTGTCTCTTAGAAGTGAAGAAGCTTGGCGAAAATCTTGTTGTAGTATAAGAGCAGCCACAAAATTGGATGAAATTCTGGCACCCTTTACTGCAGATTGCAATAACATCAATCCCTAATGCATGCACTTGTATCCCTAATACATGCACTTTCATATCAATGTTTGTATACGGTCTAAATTGGAGAGCTCGATTTCGAAGACTTGATCATACCCCGAGCTCGCACTACTAGAAATCCGGTAATTAGCGACCAAAAAAACCTACCAACTTTGGTCGGTTATGGCCAATTACCGACCAAAATGCGACCAAATAAGCTTGGACGGTATTTTGGTGGTCGCTTTAGTATACCGACCAAAGTTGGTCGGAAATTACCGACCAACGTTGGTCGGTAAATTAAATTCAAAAAAAAAAAATATTGCAAAAAAAAAAACTGACCCAAGTTGGTCGGTATTTTAATTATGTAATTAAAAGATTCACCGTGTGGGAATCGAACCAGGGTGTGTACTGTGGCAGGATACTATACTACCACTAGACCATTGGTGCATTTTGTTTTAAGATTGTCTTTTTTTATTTATTTATACTCTTTAATTGTATTTTCGCACGAAAATAACCGACCAAAGTTGGTCGGTTTTGTTAAAAAATAAAATTACCGACCAAAGTTGGTCGGTTTTTTAAAATGACTGGCCGAATTTACCGACCAAAGTTGGTCGGTTTTTTAAATATTGATTTTTATTTATTTTAATTGCAAAAACCGACCAAAGTTGGTCGTTTCTTGAAAAATAAATTTCGCGGGACTCAAAAATAGTTTTTCGCATTTTTACGCCAAAGAAAACCGACCAAAGTTGGTCGGTTTCGTAAAAAAAAAAAATTAAAAATTAAAAATTAAAATATTTTGAAAAACCGACCAACTTTGGTCGGTTTTTGGCCGGTTTTTTACTGACCAAAGTTGGTCGGTTTTTGCCGAATTTCTAGTAGTGTCGATTTCGGAAGCTCGAAGTAAGAATCGAGCTTGGCCGGGATGTGCTGTCACGATCCGGATTTCCCCCGCCCTCGGGGGTCGTGATGGCGCCTACTCGTAGAAGCTAGGCAAGCCACAATTCATAAACTCTTACCTACTTTATTTTAAATCCTTTTAACAATCATAACAACAGGCGTTAAATGTTTAAATGACAGCGGAATATGAAATTAAAGTGGAAGACTTAAATTAAATAAGCTGAACAATAATGCGGAATTCAACATGTGCCTCTACCCAAGAACTGGTGTCACATCATCCACGGACTACTAAGAGTACTAAATAGAATCGTTTGAAAGAAATATAACACTGTTTGTCTCGAAAACATGAGATAACAAAATGAAATATAAGATAGAGGAGACGCCGGGCCTGCGGACGCGTGCAAGGCTATCTCGGAGTCTCGGTGGACTGAAGGCTGGCTCCCGAGCTACTGCTGCTGTTCGGGACCTGGATCGGTGCAAAAGAGCACAGAGTGTAGTATCAGCACAACCGACCCCATGTGCTGGTAAGTGCCTAGCCTAACCTCGGCGAAGTAGTGACGAGGCTAGGACCAGACTATCAAATAAACCTGTGCAGCTACATAATATACAGCGGAAAGTAAAGCAGGCATAAGCAAGTAAGGATGGGAGGGGGAAACATGCTTCGGGGAATAACAGGTAAAAATTAGAATATCAAGAGAACTAAAAAGGAATCAAAATCCAACCACTAGCAAGAATAAGGAAAACAAAGGCAGATTTTACTTTCTTTTCACATCTTGTTGCAGGCGTGCAACCCGATCCCATTTTATTATATCTCGTGGTAGGCGTACCACCCGCTCCCATTTTATTATATCTTGTGGTAGGTGTACCACCCGCTCCCATTTCATTATATCTTGTGGTAGGCGTACCACTCGCTCCCATTTCATTATATCTTGTGGTAGGCGTACCACCCGCTCCCATTTCATTATATCTTGTGGTAGGCGTACCACCCGCTTCCATTTTATTATATCTTGTGGTAGGCGTACCACCCGCTCCCATTTTATTATATCTTGTGGTAGGCGTACCACCCGCTCCCATTTCATTATATCTTGTGGTAGGCGTACCACCCGCTCCCATTTTATTATATTGTTGCGGCGAGCAACCCGAACCATATATATAATATTGTTACGGCGTGCAACCCGATCCATATATAATATTGTTGCGGCGTGCAACCCGATCCATATATAATATTGTTGCGACGTGCAACCCGATCCATATATAATATTTACAATTATAACAAGAGTCCCGACAAGGGATCAAAAGGTCTACACTATCCCGACAAGGGAAAAAGAAACAGCTATAACCAAACTTGTTACAACACCTATCTACCTCAGCCATACCCAAACTTGTTACAACACCTAACTACCTCAGCTGTACCCAAACTTGTTACAACACCTAACTACCTCAGCTATACCCAAACTTGTTACAACACCTAACTACCGCAGCTATACCCAAAATCCTTACCTAACACGAAGATTCATCAACCTAAGTATGCGTAATATCAATGAAGAACACAATACAAGGGAACCACAACTCAACAATAGCCCGGCAAGGGGGCAACATAATGATCTCTTCTCTTTCTCGCTTTTACTTCACAATTCACTTCATCACTCGAGCCACTGCTCTAGAGGTTCAACTATCACTTATGCTTTGACAATTCATTATACAACTGGAGCCAACGCTCCTCAACGTTCATAGGTCACAATTCTTTTCACAACTTTACACAACAAATAGAAATTTTCACCAAGGCATGAATAATACAACGAAATCATGGAAATCACAATATAAGACTCACGATCATGCTCGACACCGACGTATAGATACTCGTCACCATGCCTATACATCGTACTCAACAAGAAACAAATAGCAAATAGGACGCAACTCCTAATCCCTCAAGCTAAGGTTAGACCAAACACTTACCTCGAACTTCCACGGCCAACTCAATCCTCAACAACCGCCTTTCCTCTCGAATTCGGCTCCCAATCAATCATATCTATACACAAATGACTTCATAACATCAAATAATGCTAAACAATTCGAACCCAATGCCTATTATAGCTTTTCCATCATTTTTCCCAAAAACTCAAAAATCGACCCCGGGCCCACTTGGTCAAAATACGAGGTTCGGACCAAAATAAAATCCCCCATTCACCCGCGAGACCAAATATATAATTTGTTTTCAAATTCGACCCCAAAACGAGGTCTAAATCAAGAAAAATCAAAAAGCCCTAACTCTACCCAAATACCAAATTTTCTACCTTAAATCACATGTTTTAGGCCTAGGATTTCAATAGATGTTGATGAAAATGGAAGGAAATAAGTTAAAGATTACTAACCCAAGAGAATTTGGTGAAGAATCACTTCAATGGTCGCCTAAGAGCTTGGAGAAGAAAGGTTTTGTGAAATTTTTAATGAATCCCGTAATGCCACTGTTCTGAAGTTTAAATTTTAACTGGGCGATTGCATAGAATGAGGGGACACTGGTAATTGCGATCGCGAACAGAGAAATGCGATCGCATAGAAGAATTAGGCTGGCCATCGCGATCGCGGACAACACTTTGCGATCGCATAGAAGGAAAATATAGGACCTCTCAACTTAACTCTATGCGATCGCGGGAGACACTATGCGATTGCATAGAACTAAACTGAACCCCCCTAAAATTACTCTATGCGATCGCTGACATACTTATGCGATCGCATAGCACAATTCACTGGACACCAGAAGACAACATTTTCTGCAACTTTTCTAAGTCTAAAACCACCCTCAAACACATCCGAGCCCTCGGGGCTCCTAACCAAATACATGAACTAACTCAACAATATCATATGAACTTATCCGTGCGATCAAATCGCCTAAATAACATCAAAACAATGAATCAAACCTCAAAATCTAGATTTTTTCCAAAAACTTCATCAAATTTCAAATTTAGAACTTTAAGTCCGAAACACGTCAAACGACGTCCGTTTTTAACCAAACTTTACATAAACATCTTAAATCATATATAAGACCTATACCGGGCGCCGGAACCAAAATACGGACCCGGTACCAACACGTTCTAATCAAATTTCATTTCAATTTTCCTTAACAAATTTCAGAAAAACAATTTCCTTTAAAAATTCATTTCTCGGGCTCGGGACCTCGGAATTCGATTCCGGGCATACGCCCGAGTCCCATATTTTTTCTACGGACCCTCCAGGACCGTCAAATCACGGGTCCAGGTCCGTTTACCCAAAATGTTGACCAAAGTCAAATTTATTTATTTTAACATCAAAACTTAGCATTTTTCACAGAATTTCATATTTAAGCTTTCCGGCTACGCGCCCGGACTGCGCACGCAATTCGAGGCAACTCTAAATGAGGTTTTCAAGGCCTCGGAAGCACAAAATTAATTAAAAACGGGTGATGACCCTTTCGGTCGTCACATGTGCGCACCTCGAGAAGCAAACCGGAGACCCGTCATAATTTGCCTCGAGGACAGTACAATTTCGATGACACTCAAGAAAGAGCGGGAATTTCTCAAGGACACGTGGATCAGGGCATAAATTAAGGGATAAGATTTGTACGTAATAGTACCAGTCCGTACTAGGTTGTTATACAGCTGTACCAATAGAATTCCTTACCATAATTGGAAATGTACCATATTAGGATTTTCCCCTTCTATATAAAGGGGACCCCAATCATTTGTAAACATCATCTCATTCACTACAATATAACACTCTATTCTGCTTTTCTCGTTTACTGCACTCCACAATTGTTCTTCAGCTTTATTGTTTTTACTTTATTGTTCATACTTTATTTGCTCTTAAGTCACCTCGAGGCCCCCGAGATAATCGAGCTCGAGGTCCCCATTGCTCTAACAACACTGGTTTGCTTCATCAATTCTTCTTACTTAAGCCTAATATTACTTGTATATTCACTAGTATTAGAATAAATCACATATCTTTAAAATCACAAATCACCTTTAATTGTTACTCACATTTTTCAAGGTAAACAATTTGGCGCCCACCGTGGGGCTAAAGATAATAGTGATTATTTTAGTGCTAGTTTTCTGATAACACACGTTATTCTTCACACTTTTTCTTATCAAAGGTTCTTTGATTTCAGGCTAAGATATGTCTAGCTCAGCAAACGCACCCGTGCATGGAAACGACGGTCTCGGATCCCATGGAGAAAACAATGCAACAACTGCAGGGACCGGTGTGCCACCGCTAAACCCTGGGGTAGCACTAGCGCCAAACCCCGTTGACATTACACATTGCCGTGAACGTCGATTTGGACACTTATGTCAAAGGAAGTGTACGCGGAGGGGATCAACCTGACGCTCAAAGGACACATGCTCAAGGAGAAAGAAAAGTTAGTCTACAAGTGATTTTTGAGATGATGCAAGCACAACAAGTTGCTATCGCCCAGTTACAGAGTCAGCAAAAGACTCCGAGCGTGGCTGGGCCAGAAACCGCTCATCGTGCTGAGCCAACCCCGGAGAGATCAAGCAACAACAGCTCGGGAACTGACGCCACCGTCATAAGAATGCTCGAGGAACTCACGAAGAGGATCAAGTCAGGAGAAAAAAGGATTGAGGACAACGACAAAAAGGTGGAAACATACAACTCGAGGGTCGACCAAATACCGGGAGCACCTTCGATTTTGAAAGGACTGGACTCGAAGAAGTTCGTACAAAAACCATTCCCCCAGAGTGCGGGTCCGAAGCCCATCCCGAAGATTTTTCAGATGCCAGACATCCTAAAATACAACGGGACCACTGATCCTAATGAGCACATCACCACATATACTTGTGGCATAAAAGGGAATGATTTGGAAGACGATGAAATTGAGTCTGTTTTGCTGAAAAAGTTTGGGGAAACTCTATCTAAGGGTGCCATGATTTGGTACCATAACTTACCCCCGAACTCTATTGATTTGTTTGCCATGTTGGCAGACTCATTTGTAAAGGCACATGCCGGTGCCATAAAAGTCGCAACAAGGAAGTCCGATGTATTCAAAATAAAGCAAAGGGAGAACGGGATGCTGAGGGAATTTGTCTCCCGCTTCCAGTCAGAATGAATGGAGTTACCACCGGTCTCCGATTACTGGGCCGTACAAGCCTTCACTCAGGGGCTAAATGAATGACGTTCGATAGCTTTGAAGCAGCTGAAGCAGAACAGGTACCAATCAAAATTTAGGGTCGAGGATGATCAGTTGGGAGCCCCCTCGGGCTCAGTTTATCCAAGCAGGTTACTAGCAAAGGAGTCAGGAAATACAGACAGGGGGTCAAGGTCGAATAAGGAAAGATATCAGCCATACGTCGAGGATCAAAGGAACATTTCAAGGCGTAACATACCTCGGAATAATCGAAGAGCAGATCGAGGTCAAAGTTCCGGGGACTCATGAGCTAAACCGGGTTCGATAGGCACTTAGGACCGACGGAGGCACCCTGATTATCGGAGTACAACTTCAGCGTTGATGCCTTGGGTATCGCCTCAGCCATTGGCAAAATTAGAGATACTAGATGGCCCAAGCCTATACAAACCGATCCTTCTCAGAGGAAACCCAACTTGATGTGCAAGTATCATGGTACTCATAGGCATAGGACCGAGGATTACAGGCAGCTTAGAGAGGAGATAACCCGGTTGTTCAACGAGGGGCATCTTCGTGAATTTCTCAGCGACCGGGCCAAGAACCATTTCCGATAAAGAGATGCAAATAGGAAGAATGAACCTGAAGAACCTCAACATGTCATTCACATGATCATCGGTGGAGTCAACGCCCCACAGTGATCGGATATTCAAATGTACCAAAGTATCCATCACAAGGGAGAAACGGACTCGGGACTACCTGCCCGAGGACACCCTCACATTCAGCGAGAAAGACATCGAGGCCTTATCTCAGCCTCACAACGATGCACTGGTAATTTTTATTCTTTTAAATAAAGTTCAAGTTAAACGTGTTCTCGTGGACCCAGGTAGTTCGGCAAATATAATCAGGTCAAGGTTCGTAGAGCAACTCGGGTTGCTCGGTCAAATCATACCAGCATCTCAAGTCTTGAATGGCTTCAACATGGCAAATGAAACAACGAAGGGAGAAATCATCCTCCCAGTCAACGTGGCCGGAACCATACAAGACACCAAATTTCATGTCATCGAAGGTGACATGAGGTATAATGCTTTGCTTGGAAGGCCGTGGATCCATAGCATGAGGGCGGTGCGATCGACCCTTCATCAAATGATGAAGTTCCCAACAAAGGATGGCGTGAAAACAATATATGGAGAACAACATGTAGCTAAGGAGATGTTTGCAGTACACGACTTGGCACCGATATCGACACCATCCACATCGAAAAAGTCAAAGGACAAACATGTGGCCAAATAGCAATCACATCCCATACCCTCGGTTGAGCCCGAGGGACAGGTGATCGATGAACAAGTGGTCGAGGACGAGGAAGAAGATTTTCTCATCCCCCGAGCCTTCATTGCCCCCGAGGAATCGGATGCGACGAAGTCCACGGTCGAAGAACTCGAGCAGGCTGTATTGATCGAGCATCTTCCAGAACGAAAGGTATACCTGGGGACGGGGTTAACCCCCGAACTCAGGAAAAAACGCATTCAATTTCATATCAATAACATTGATTGCTTCGCCTGATCCCACTTAGATATGACAGGGATCCCACTGGAGATAACTACCCATCGACTAAGTGTCGATCCCAGATTTAAACCGGTGAAGCAAAAAGAGGAGACCTCAGTCCGAGGTAAAGCATGCATTCATCAAAGAAGAGGTAACCAAACTTCTCAAGATAGGATCCATTGGGGAAGTAAAGTATCCCGAATGGCTAGCTAACGTAGTGGTAGTCCCTGAAAGGGGAATAAGCTTAGAATGTGTGTAGACTACAACAAAGCATACCCTAAAGATTCTTTCCCATTGCCCAACATCGATCGTTTGATCGATGCTACGACCGGCCACGAGATCCTTACTTTTCTCGATGCCTACTCCGGGTACAACCAAATTCAAATGAACCCGGAGGACCAGGAAAAGACTTCGTTCATCACGAAGTATGGTACGTATTGTTATAATGTAATGCCCTTCGGGCTAAAAAATGCAGGAGCCACATATCAACGCCTAGTTAATAAGATGTTCGAACATCAAATAGCCAAATCCATGGATGTTTATATTGATGACATGCTAGTTAAGTCCCTGCGCGCGGAGGACCATTTGACCCATTTGCAGGTGACGTTAGATATCCTAAGAAAGTACAACATGAAGCTCAACCCCGAGAAATGCGCTTTTGGAGTCAGCTCGGGCAAGTTCTTGGGCTTTATGGTGTCGAACAGGGGTATCGAGATCAACCCCGATAAAATCAAAGCCATCGAGGAAATCACCGTAGTGAACAATGTGAAAGCCTACAACGGCTGAACGGACGGATAGATGCCCTAGGCCGATTTATCTCGAGGTCATCAAATGGGAGCCATCATTTCTTTTCCCTACTCAAGAAGAAGAACAACTTCGCATGGACTCCGGAGTGCCAACAAGCCTTGGAAGAATTAAAACGGTATCTCTCGAGCCCACCCCTGCTCCATACTCCGAAGGAGGATGAAAACTCTACTTGTATTTAGCCGTTTCCGAGGTGGCGGTAAGTGGCGTGTTGGTTCGAGAAGAGCAAGGTACGCAATTTCCTGTCTATTATGTGAGTCGGACCCTAGGAGATGCTAAAACCAGGTACCCACATTTGGAAAAGTTAGCTCTTGCATTAATAAGCGCATCTAGGAAATTAAAACCATATTTTCAATGCCATCCTATATGTGTATTGGCTACGTACCCACTTCGAAGTGTCTTGCATAAGCCCGAGTTATCGGGCAGATTGGCCAAGTGGGCCATCGAACTTGGAGGGTATGATATCGAATATCAGCCTCGGACAGCTATCAAGTCTCAAATTTTGGCAGATTTTGTGGCCGATTTCGCGCCTACCCTCGTACCCGAAGTAGAAAAGGAACTCTTGCTAAAAATGGGTACGTCATCGGGGGTATGGACCCTCTTCACAAACAGTGCCTTGAATGTGAAAGGATCCGGGCCCGACATCGTTTTAAAACCGCCTACGGGCAGTGTCATTAGGCAATCTATCAAAACTTCTAAATTGACTAACAATGAGGCCGAGTACGAGGCCATGATGGCAGGTCTCGAACTAGACAAGGGCCTTGGAGCAGAGGTCATCGAGGCAAAGTGTGACTCCCTTTTGGTGGTTAATCAAGTAAACGGGAGCTTTGAGGTTCGAGTCGATCAAATGCAAAGGTACTTAGACAAACTTCAAGTGACATTGCACCGCTTCAAGGAATGGACACTGGACCATATACCTCGAGAATAGAATAGCGAGGCTGATGCACTTGCAAACTTGGGGTCATCGATTGAAGAAGATGATATTGTCCCGGGGACTGTCGTCCAACTATCGAGGTCGGTGGTCGAAGAAGGCCATGCAGAAGTTAATTCAACAAGTTTAACGTGGGATTGGAGGAATAAGTACATCGACTACTTGAAGCATGGGAAGCTCCCCACGGACCCAAAAGAGTCCAGAACACTTCGAGCCAAAGCAACTCGATTCTCACTTGATGAAAATGGAACGTTGTATAGAAGAACCTTCGATGGACCACTGGCAGTGTGCTTGGGACCCGGGGACACCTATTATGTATTACGAGAAATCCACGAGGGCACTTGTGGGAACCATTCTGGTGCCGACTCTTTGGTTCGCAAGGTTATCAGAGCAGGGAATTATTGGGATAGCATGGAAAAGGATACCAAGGAGTTCGTTCGAAGGTGTGATAAATGCCAAAGATTTGCGCCGATGATCCATCAACCCGGTGAACAACACCATTCGGTCCTATCCCCGTGGCCATTCATGAAATGGGGGATGGACATCGTCAGCACCCCTACCAACGACGCCAAGTAAAGCTAAATTTATTTTGTTTATGACTGACTACTTCACAAAATGGGTAGAAGCACAGGCTTTCGAGAAGATAAGAGAAAAAGAAGTCATCGACTTCATATGGGACCACATCATATGTCGGTTCGGGATACCTACCGAAATAGTATGTGACAATGGGAAACAATTCACCGGCAGCAAAGTGACCAAATTCCTCGAGGACCATAAAATCAAAAGGATTCTATCAGTGCCTTACCACCCAAGTGCAAATGGTCAGGCCGAGTCCACAAACAAAACCATCATTCGAAACTTAAAGAAAAGGTTAGATGAGGCAAAGGGGAAATGGAAAGAAGTATTGCCCGAGGTGCTATAGGCATATCGAACGACGTCAAAGTCGAGCACGGGGGAGACCCCGTATTCTTTGGTATACGGGTCCGAAGCATTGATCCAGTCAAAGTCGGGGAACCTAGCGTCAGGTTTCAGCATGCCACCAAGGACTTAAATCACGAAGCTATGAACACTTCCCTCGAAATACTAGACTAAAAATGTGAGGCCGCATTAATTCGAATGGACGCGCAAAAACAAAGGATCGAAAGGTATTACAACAGAAGGACGAACCTTCAATTTTTCGGAGTCGAGGACTTAGTCCTAAGGAAAGTCACTATCAACACTCGAGACCTAAACGAAGGGAAACTAGGCCCCAATTGGGAAGGACCGTACTGTGTCCTCGGAGTCGTAGGGAAAGGAACCTACAAACTTAGTACAATGGAAGGCGAGCAACTACCAAACAATTGGAATGTATCGTTGCTCAAACGCTATTACTGCTGAGGTATGACCTTCTCCCCTTTTCCATTTGTATTTAAAACTAACTCCTTGCAGATGTTCGATTGGAAACATCGAGGCACGTTTCAGCTCGAAGACCTTGGGTTTAAAGAATGCGTTGCACTCTTTTTCCCTTAGATCGGGTTTTATCCCAAATGGGTTTTACCAGCAAGGTTTTTAACAAGGCAACACCTATATGCTGCCTAAGGAATATTCAACAAGTATCCAAGGCTTCTTTTCAATCAACCTCGAACACTGGGGGGCATCACCCTCGGAGGATGCATTCTCGAAGAAAGCAATTCATGCCAAGGAGCGCCTCGATAGGGGAATATTTTAATGGGCCAAATGGTCAAATTAACCGTGTCCATGTAGAATAGCCGAGCCCCCAGCGGCAAAACATGTATGCATGTATCAATTATTTGAAGAAGCAATCTTATTCTATCCAAACACTTTGTACCTCAAAGAAGTCTACTATTTTCACATTTGACGGCTCAAGGTCCAAAACCCCGAATGCACCCGAATACTCGGGGACTGTCATCGACAATCGACACATCGAGTCATCGAACACTCGAACTTATAAGACCTCAAAGAGGCACACTCAAACATATATGACCTCAAAGAGGCACACTCGAACTTATAAGACCTCAAAGAGGCACACTCGAGCTCACAAGACCTCAAACAGGCATCCCCTCGATATTAAGGCCAAGGCCATCACACTCGGGGACTAAAGGCTACGGCCATATAAAGGACTATGGTCATATGAAAAGGCTACGACCGAAATAATGCGGCTCGGAGATGTCCGACTTCCGCCATAAAACTAAAAGGCCTTCATATACTTCAAAAAAATCGGTTAAATCAGGCTACCCTCAGCAAAAGCAAATTATAAGGGGCTTCTATAAAATCAACCCTCGAATAATGCGAAGGCTTCGATAACATCAGCCTTCGAAAAAACCTCAAGAGGTATTCGATTAACGTTGCATATCAAATTACAAACGAGGTTCCAATCAATCGAACCTTTAAAAAAATCGAACGAATATGAATACAAAATATACATGCTAAGGCATACCAAAATTTTCACTAAGTCTTTAGCCAGAAAGAGGGAAAAATTTATAGCCATTTTAGAGGCCAAATTGGCCTTACCTAAAGAGCCTAAGGGACAACCCAAAAGAGCCTAAGGGCCAACCTAAAAGATCTTAAGGGCCAATATTTAAAGAGCATAAAGGCCGAAGCACACCATGCTCGAGACCTTACCCAGCTCGAACTCAAAAGTCCCGAGCTAAAACTTAGCTCGAAGATCGAACCTTAAGTGGTAACCTATTACCGATCGTTGATCAAAACAAAAAACTTGAGTGTCTACTATACCCCGAATTTGAATCAAAAATATACAAAAATATATTACACAGGAGTCCTGCAAAGCAAAAAATTACAAAAAGAAAGAAAAAATTCTACCTACACCAGAGGGGCATTCCCCCCGGACCTGTCACTCCCATGGGACCAGCCTCTTCCCCGGGGGTAGCTTCTTCGGCAACCTCCTCCTCTTCATCATCTTCGACGTCATCATCATCGTTGGAGGAAAGGACAAATTTGGCATCAGCCTCATCTGCCTTAGCTTGCTTTATCTCCTCGGAAAGATCGAAGCCCTTAGCATGGACCTCTTCGAGGGTCTCCCTCCGGGATCGGCGTCGGGCATAGTCATTGCTTCTTTTCTCTCGGTCGGAAGCTCCCCTCAACTCCATCTGAGCATCGGTAGCATCCTTCAAATAGATGTCCACCGTCTTGTCGGACTTGGCTTGTATTTCTCTGGCTTCGGCCTGGACTTCCACAACTTCGGCCTTGGCCTTTGCAAGACCAACCTCGAGCTCGGCTATTCTGCCAGCCTGAACCAAGTTTCTCCCTTGAGCATTTCGAAGTTAAACCTCGAGGGCGGATACCTTCGCCTGTGCATCATTTTTAGTCACAACGAGGGTGTCCATCTTCGCCTTCCATTCATTGCACTCGGCTCGAACTTGATCTACCTTGCCCCAGAGCTGCCCAATCATATCTAGCTTTTGCTACAGCTGAGATATTGAAGTATTAGCCTCCGAACACGGGAAAGGTAGCCCGTATTTTTTCAAAACAGAGGTTACCTTATTTTCTAAATCACTCTTGTATTCACGAGCTTTGGTCAACACCGATCGAAGATGCTTCAGTTCTTCCTCCTTTTTGTCAAGGAGAAGCCTAAGGGTTTTCTCCTCATTCGAAGCTCTATGCAACTCGGCTTCACAATGACGCAATTCGGTCTTCAATTTGTCGAAGGCCTACAGAAAGGAAAGGGATGATCGATTAGACAAAAGAATAAAAGTATGGCATTGGAGAAATTGTAGTACCACAAAAAAACTTACAATTGAGCAAAGACGTTGAGCCTCCTCGAAGATTGAGCTCGCATCCGCTGGGTCGGCCTCATCGACCCCAGCAAAGCAAACCTGGAAGGGGTCGTTTTCACTCGGGACTCCGCCTAGCTCGGACGTCTTCAAGTTCAGAGCATCCCTAATGGCTTTCTCGGAGAAGGCTGGAAATGACGAGGAATGACCTGCTGTCATGGCTCGGGGAGATCAGCCGAGGCGCTCTGTTCAGGAAAAGGAGCTTCGAAGCTCGCTCCCTTTGGAGTATTTCCAGAAGTTTGAGAAGCAGTTACTTGTCGCGCCCCCTTTTTTCCTCGCTTTTGACGGGGAAGTCCGGGTTTCAACATTCATGGGGGTGATAACTCATTTCCTTTTGGGAATTGGGTATTTGGAGAGTCGCCACCTAACGGATTATGGTGCGTTAGGGCACCTAGAGTGATTAACTCTTGGGTTTGTATTATCAGAGACTAGGGTAAGGGCTCGAAGTAACCTCGAGGGGAAGGTGTTAGCCACCCCTCTTGGTCCACAACTGTGGGTCCCGTCCAAACTTATATTCACAAATTAGTCCATTACAAGTAAACAGTTGAATCAAATAGGTTGCAAGTAAAGCACGTTAGATAACTCAAGTAATAAGATTTAGACAAATTGTAAAACAAAGGTTTTGAATAAAAAGGGAAATTTGGTAAAGGAGGGGTCCTAGGCTGGTTGTCCTATAGGATCACCCCACACAATGTCTGGTAAACACTCCTCAATGAGGGGCTACACGTGACATTAGCGCGCAGTCATCATATCACATATCTACCCTTCCCATCCCCTTATTGGTCATGCAAAGCGAGTGTTTGGTCAACGATTTCTATTGCGTGCTGCTACCCGTCCCTTCTTAATGGTCCTGGAGGGAGTTAGGACCTCTACCTATAGGTGGTTCTAGACGTACCCCTAAGGTTTAAAAAGGTGAAAATTCTAAGGCGACAATCAAAACACTTAGGACTTTCATTACATAAGAGGGGCAATTAAAGGCTCAGAGTTTCCTCCTCAAACAAACACATAAGCAGCACGACTCAAGCACAGTTAAGGTCTTTTATTAGACAATGTCTTAAGGCAGGATATCTAGGTGAATATGTAGAAGACAAACAGCCTCTTTTAGACTCCGAAGTTATAACCCTAGCAGTCGCCTATAGATTTTTTAAAGCCTGTTAGGATCAGAAAACATTAAGCAATAGAAATAGTTTCAGAGATGCAGTTTTGAAAACGCCCTAAGGGCTTGCCTATACGCGGAGTACTGATTAGCACATTTGTATAGAAACAAATCAGGTTTTGAAACGGACTTCTTTAATACCTATAGACATGATATCTAATGAGATTGAGGCAGTTTGAAAGAACTTGTTTCAGGAAATATGAAATACTTAATAAAACCAATTCAGAAATGAACTAGGCGTGGACTAAGTTGATTTATTTAGACTAATTGGATTGGCGGGCAGAATTTCAAATATGGTTCCCTATAGGCATGATATCTACGTTTGTTAATCTGATTTTAAGACATGCATACATAAACACTTGCCATAACATAATTTGGATTAATTTCTATAGGCATGGCATCTATTAGTTAATCTGATTGAAGGCATGATTATTTAAAACCTATAGGCATGGTTTCTAAACATGACAGAATGTAAAACCTTATAAACATGATTTCTACTTTGTGAGGCAATCGAATTTAAGCATGAAGGCCTAGGAGCATGATTTCTATTGGAAAAATAATCGGATTTAAACATGAAGTCCTAGGATCATGATTTCTACTTAGTAGAGCAAACAGATTTAAAAGTAAAGTCCTATGAGCATGATTTCTACCCGAATTACCCCATAAAACATGTATCTACCCACCCCTTTCACTAAATACCCCAATATCTGCTTACAAGTTATTACAGACCAATGAATGAATTAAATAAGTAAATAAAAAAAAACAAGAAGCTATTCTATAGGGAGCCTCCGAGTAGGCCCAGATTTCCCAAAGCCTCCAATTGCCTCATATGCCTCAATTCCATAGACAAAGTCAGAGTCTAGGTGCATCAAAGTTCCCTAAGGATCTCAAGGATCCCGGGCAGTGCTTACACCTAGACTTAGTAACCAAAAATTGAACAAGTGCAGTGTGGAAAGGCCGGCCTCAGTATGCCAGAGTTCAGAGGGTTCTCAAGAGGATCCCAAGGCAGTACACATACTGGAGGGGGCAGAATTTATTGACTAAGAGTAGAGTTAGAAGTGAAGGACACAAGTTGAAAGGTTTTAGTAGGAAATTGTATTAAAACGAAAGTCTGTTTGAAAGTAATTTAGTAAAGCAATAGAGACTGTTTGAAAAGAGATTGAAGGAATGAACAGAAGTCCAAACATCTTAGGATAGGTTCATACATAGACAATTGACAGAACCAAATAAACTCAATAGGAACACACAGGGGTCAAGGGGTTTGGGATACATAGGACACATAATTAAGAAAAGACCTGGGAATTCGTATAGTCATGCCCAGAAGCAGCTAACTGGACATAGTCATAAAATCAGACATAAAGAACAGACACACATGCAGGGGGATAGGGATTTGGGGGATTCATGGTGGTAAACACATAACAAGTAAGAGATGATTGGTGTATACCCTCAACTACAAGTTTCACAACAAAACCACAAATAGAAGCAAACTAGAAACAAGATGAACTGAAACAATAAAAGAATCATATTGTTGTTGGAACTTTGAATTGAAACTAGGACATACTAGTAAAGAGGATAGTGAGCAGAATGAAAGAACAAGAGAGCACAAATGGTTAGCCTTCGCTTGCAGCTGGCTAACTTAGAGCAGTAGCAAGTAGCACAAGAGAGAGAGCAGAAATTTTTAAGTATGAGAGATAGTTTTGAATCAAGTGTTCGTGTCTGTGTGTGTTAATGAGAGAGCATATATATAGTTTGAAACTAGGTAGAATAATAAGGTAAGAATCAAAGTCAAGCAGTAATTATGAAACTAGGTATCAATTAGAATAAAATTAGTAGAAGTACTCCCTTAATTAAGGGAGTTAATTTCAAACGGTAAAGACAAATAAGGAAAGAGATCACATAAGACTGGAATATAACACATAAGGAAATAATTTCAGCATAGTGCAAGTATAGAACATGTAATTAAGGCTAAGTACATAATATTCCAATTAAGGAAATAACATAAGAGTCAGTTGACAACATAGTTGACCATAAAATAAGGCAAGAAAAATAACTTAGAAGTTGAAAATCAGTAGAGAATATTATAAGAGATTAGAAGGATATCAATCACAGGGAATCAAGGATTCCGATGGACAACAGTACTAATTTAGGGGGGCATTACCATAAATTTCTATGAACAAACGGAATAAACACACAATAGGCAAGAGGAGGCAAAAATCAGAAACCCTAATAGCACAGTAGGGTAAAAATCACACAAAATTAGGGATTCGCATGGAACATAGTACTGATTAGAGGAGTTTAACAGAACATACATAGTATAGGCGGAAGAAGCAAAAACAAAAAAAAATTAGAAACCCTAATGAGCATTGTAGGGTAAAATCACAGAAAAACTCAGAGATTCACGAGAAACAAGCAAGCATATAGATTAAACAAACAAATCATCAAATACAGACTCAGAACCCGGGGTTAAGACCAAGAACTAGGGTTTTCAACATAGACGAGTTGAAAAAGGAGTAGAAACACAGAATCTGTCAAGATATGCAAAGGATAGAGGTTAAAACATGAAGAATCGATTTAAACAAAGTGTAGAAGAAGTTCCGAAAAATCCTAATTTTAAAAAGAAGTAAAACAACTTGAAATCGATGATTTTTGCCAAAGCGGTTCAAGAACAGTGTAAAACATAGAAGGAATAGACTCGAATCGGTTAAAAATAGCCCAGATCTAAGAGATACAAACGAAAATTAGGGTTTCAAAAGAAACCCAAATAGAGATGGAAGAACCTGCTTAAAACTTCGAAGATCGCAGCAAATATAGTGTGATTTGGCTCAAAATCACCCGGAGAAGCCATGAACAGCCAAAACAGCAACCCTAGATACAAGTCGGCGTGGCCCAGGGCCCTTGAAGGCCTCAGAGAAGATGAGCAAGTCAATGGAGGAGCCATTGGAGGCTTGGGGTTGAAGCGGAGAAGACCGGAGAAGGGAGGCGGTTGAAAAGGATTTAGGTTAGGTCGAGAGAAGAGAGGAGATGGGAGCATCTGAGGGTGGCAGGCTGTAAGGAATGACTAGGGTTAGGGGGTGTTAGGGATTAAAAAAGGAAAGAATGGGTATGGACCGTTGATCTAGGAGATCAGCGGCCGGGATTTGATCGGGTAGATGGGTTCCGGGTTTGGGTAAGTGTATATAGGGTTGGGTCGGGTAATTTGGTAGGAAGTTGGGCCGGGGTTGGGTTCAATTTAGGCTACAATTGAAAGCCAAAACTGGCTATAATTTAAATAGCCAATTTTCCTTATTTTAATTTATAGTAAATAATAAATAGTTTTCTGAAAATAATTTTGTGTGCCAAAATGATTTAAAATATATATTTACTATTTTAAAAATATATGAACCAATTTTACGCATATGAAAATTTTATTATCCATTAAATGGGCTAACATTGCAATTATATGCAATTTAGTTTAAAAAAATACCAAATGCGGTTATAAAAATGCATAAAAAATATATCAACCATATTTTGGCATAAGTATAGAAATTAAATAAATAAATCATCATATAATAATTTGGGAAATAATTATTGGAGATTTTATGAATAAAAGGGAAGGAAATAAATCAATTTAAATACTTAAAATTATGGGAAAAATTATAAAAATCTTGTGCATGCTTATATATGCATGTATATGATATTTTGAAGGTATTTATGCATATTTAAAATATATAGGGAAAAATTGGGTATCAACAGCTGCCCCTCTTTACCCGGGAAGGATGAAAGAGTTTTTGGGTAAAGAAATGATGGCCAATTTTGACCGGACGGGATGTTTTGAAAGACAGAGGCCGACTCCGGTTTTCGAGTTGCCTACATATCCCTGGTTTTACAGGAATCAGGCCATGTGTAGTTCTGGATTCACCCGCGGAGTATGCCGATGAAATTATTGCAAGAACGGATATGAGATGCGGAAGCGGCTACGGTGAGCGGTTGAGGCTCGGGATAGTTGGAGGGAACCGGAGCGAGATTGCTCCTGCTAAGATAGAGGTTGCTTACTGGTTACCTGCAGATAAATGATGCTACAAACGTATTTTGCGAAATTTTAAACATGATGCAAATTCCCTTCGGACCATGAGGGTTGTCTTCGGACGGTTAAAGATGACGTCCTTGGACCATGCCGTCCTGGGCCATGAATTGTTTAGTGAGAGATTTTCAGGCCATGAAATGGTGTTCTCGGGCCATGAAAATGGTGCCTCCGAACCATGACGCCTTTGAATAATGATATGCAAGATTGAGGGATCCTCAGGCCATGGCATGGTGTCTTCCGGCTATGAGGATGATGCCCTTAGAATATGATGCCTTCGGATAGATTGGCGATATTTCAGCCCATGATATGCAATAATAATGTTAACAAGACACGGATTAGTCTTGCAAAATGGAGGTCAGAGCTTAGCCCGATTGAAAAGAGAATAGATAGTAAAATAGAGCAATGTCTGTGCAAAGGGATAATGCTTAGTCCCATGCGATTGTGGAGGCAAGGATTAGCCTCATGCAAGTAGGGAGTCAAGGATTAGACTCATGCAGTTATGGAGGCAAGGATTAGCCTCATGCAAATGTGGAGGCAGGGATTAGCCTCATGTAGTTAGGGAGGTAAGGATTAGCCTCATGCAGTTAGGGAGGCAAGGATTAGCCTCATACAAGTAGGGAGGCAAGGATTAGCCTTATGCAGATGGGAGACAAGGATTAGCCTCATACAAGTAGGGAGGCAAGGATTAGCCTTATGCAGATGGGAGACAAGGATTAGCCTCATGCAACCGGAGGCAAGGATTAGCCTCATGCAAGTAAGGAGGCAAGGATTAGCCTCATGCAGGTATGGAGTCAGGGATTAGACTCATGCAAATATGGAGTCAGGTAGACTCATGCAAATATGGAGTCAAGGATTAGACTCATGCAAATAGGGAGGCAAGTATTATTCTCATGCAAACGTGGAGTCAGGGATTAGACTCATGCAAATATAGAGTCAAGGATTAGACCCATGCCAGTAGGGAGGCAAGTATTAGCCTCATGCAAACGTGGAGTCAGGGATTAGAATCATGTAAATATGGAGGCAAGGATTAGCCTCATGCAAACGTGGAGTCAGGGATTAAACTCATGCAAATATGGAGTCAAGGATTAGACTCATGCAAGTAGGGAGGCAAGGATTAGCCTCATGCAAACGTGGAGTCAGGGATTAGACTCATGTAAATATGGAGGCAAGGATTAGCCTCATGCAAACGTGGAGTCAGGGATTAGACTCATGCAAATATGGAGTCAAGGATTAGACTCATGCAAGTAGGGAGGCAAGGATTAGCCTCATGCAAACGTGGAGTCAGGGATTAGACACATGCAAATAAGGAGGCAAGGATTAGCCTCATGCAATTATAGAGGCAAGGATTAGCCTCATGCAGATAGCAAGTAGTAAGTAAAAGTAGCATGTGTCTTAGCTGGAGATGCATATTCGGCGTCTGATGGCTTGATTGATAGTAATCGTGCTACGGGCATATATTTGCGGATGTTATCGTTACGTGCCTACGTTCAAAGAAAAATTGTAAGTTCTATAAGGGGGCGGTTGGTTCGTGCTTCAGTCGGCTGGCTTTGCTTTGCTCCATTCTGAAAGCCTTTCGAGTTTCCCTGGGTGACACCTGACCGTTATGGAAATAGAATTTTCAAAAATATGCCATTATTGATAAAAATAGAGTTGTTTTGGAAACGTATCAAATAATTTTGATGATCTAGTGATTGTAACACGTTTCGAAGGCATTGCAACTCTATCATATCAGAATTTTGAGGGTCCTCCTCAAAGTTCTGCCCCAATTTGGTATATGATCTTTAACTATTTGCGGATGATGGACCCTGCTGAACATTCTCCGGAATTTTGAGAATCCTTCTCAAAATTCTGCCCCAGTTCTCGACCGATTACTGACTTCTTGGCATGTGACGGCGTTGGTTGGACTTGCTCCGAAATTTTGAGGACCCTCCTCAAAGTTTTGCCCCAGTTCTGATCTTTGGGGGGGGGGGGGAATGAAAATCTTATTATAATATGACCGAACCCATAAGGCTGCCTACGTATCCCCTCTTAAATAGGAATCAAGTCAAGCGTAGTTCAATTACATCAAATGAGGAAATGCAAAGTATCTAAGCATAGTATCTCTTGACTGCATCTGAATTGATCGGTTTTGGCCAGACTTCTCCGTCCATTTCTGCAAGTATAAGTGCTCCTCCTGTCAGTACCCTGTGAATCATGTATGGACCCTGCCAGTTGGGAGAGAATTTCCCTTTGGCTTCATCTTGATGTGGGAAGATTTTCTTCAATACCAGCTGTCCTGGTGCGAACTGTCTTGGTTTGACCCTTTTGTTGAAAGCTTTGGACATTCTGTTCTGATAAAGTTGGCCGTGACATACTGCGTTCATCCTCTTTCCATCGATAAGGGCCAGTAGTTCATAGCGGCTCCTTATCCATTCTGCATCACTAAGTTCAGCTTCTTGTATAATTCTTAAAGAAGGAATCTCCACCTCGGCTGGGATGACAGCCTCGGTACCATAAACCAGCATGTAGGGTGTTGCCCCGGTTGATGTTCGAACCGTGGTGCGGTACCCTAACAGAGCAAAGGGTAACGTCTCATGCCACTGCTTGTGGTTATCTACCATTTTCCTTAGTATCTTCTTAATGTTTTTGTTGGCGGCTTCTACGGCTCCATTCATCTAAGGTCTGTAGGATGTAGAATTCTTGTGCTTGATTTTAAAAGTTTCACATATAGCTCTCATCAGATCACTGTTGAGATTGGCGGCGTTGTCAGTAATAATGGACTCAGGAACTCCGAATCGGCAAACAATACGATCCTTGACAAAATGTGCGACGACTTTCTTGGTTATCGATTTGTAAGATGCAGCTTCTACCCATTTTGTGAAGTAATCAATGGCTACCAGAATAAACCTGTGTCCGTTTGAAGCAGTGGGCTCAATTGGACCAATAACATCCATTCCCCAGGCGGTGAATGGCCAAGGTGAGCTTGTTGCATTGAGCTCGTTTGGTGGCACTTTTATCATATCGGCGTGTACTTGACACTGAAAGCACCTGCAGACATACCGGATGCAATCCGTCTCCATGGTCATCCAGAAGTAACCTGCCCCGAGTATCTTCTTAGCCAGAACGAAACCATTCATGTGCGGACCGCAGGTCCCAGCATGCACATCCTCAAGTAGCTTAGAAGCTTCCTTCGCGTCGACACACCTTAGTAACCCCAAATCAGGAGTTCTTCTATNNACCCCCTCTCAAGTAGCTTTAGAAGCTTTTCCTTTTGCATCGACACACCTTTAGTAAAACCCAAATCAGGAGTTTCTTCTGTACAAGTATCCTCCGCTGTGGAAGAATTTGATTTTGACAATCTCCGGAGTGTGCATTTTTGAGTGTGAGTTGCATGCTCCGGGTATTCTCCTTTTGATAAGTATTCTTTGATGTCATAGAACCAAGGCTTTCCATCTGCTTCCTCCTCGACATGAGCACAATATGCCGGCTGATTATGGATCCTCACCGGAATGGGATCAATGTAATTCTTATCTGGATGTTGTATAAAAGATGACAAGGTAGCCAATGCGTCAGCAAACTCATTTTGAATTCTGGCACATGTCGGAATTCTATCTTCGTAAACCTCTTTCTCAATTTCTGCACATGGTGCAGATATGGCAATATCTTGGAATTCTTGGTGGCCCACTCTCCTTGTACCTGGTGCACAAGCAAATCTAAATCACCGATCACCAGCAACTCCTGAACGTCCATGTCGACTGCCATGTTGAGCCCTAATATGCAGGCTTCATACTCTGCCATGTTGTTAGTGTAGGGAAATTTGAGTTTAGCAGATACCGGATAGTGCTGACCCGTTTCTAATACCAAAACTGCTCCAATGCCCACTCCTCTGAAATTTGCGGCTCCATCAAAGAACATACTCAAACCGTCGTATGCTTCAGCAATGTCTTCCCCTACAAATGACACTTCTTCATCAGAAAAATACGTTTTCAAGGGTTCATATTTTCCTCCCACCAGATTTTCAGCAAGGTGATCTGCCAATGCTTGTCCCTTGACCGCCTTTTGAGTTACATAGACGATATCGAACTCGCTTAGTAGTATCTGCCATTTAGCCAACTTACCAGCAGGCATGGGTTTCTGAAATATGTACTTTAGAGGATCCATCCTGGATATGAGGTATGTAGTGTAGGCACAGAAGTAACGCCTCAACTTTTGGGCCGTCCAGGTCAAAGCACAGCAAGTGCGTTCAAGTAGAGAATACCGTGCTTTATAAGGTGTGAACTTCTTACTCAAGTAATATATGGCCTGCTCTTTTCTTCCTGTCTCGTCATGTTTCCCAAAACATATCCGAAGGCTCCATCCAATACAGACAGATATAGTAGCAAAGGTCGTCCTGGTTCTGGCGGGACCATAACTAGTGGTGTAGACAGGTACTCCTTGATTTTATCAAAAGCTTTCTGAAAATCCTCTTTCTAGCTTGTCTCAGCATCTTTCCTTAGCATCCTGAAGATTGGTTCACATATGACTGTGGACTGTGCTATGAATCGACTGATGTAGTTGAGCCGCCCTAGGAAGCGCATTACATCCTTTTTGCTCTTAGGTGGCGGTAACTCCTGGATAGCTTTGACTTTAGATGGATCAAGCTCGATCCCTCGGCGACTGACTATGAATCCCAGTAACTTTCCTGCGGGAACCCCGAATGCACACTTTGCGGGGTTCAACTTCAAATTGTACCTCCTTAGCCCGTCGAAGAACTTCCTCAAGTCTGCTATGTGATCTGCGGCCTTCTTGGATTTGATAATGACGTCGTCCACATATACCTCTATTTCCTTGTGTATCATATCATGGAACATGGTTGTCATGGCCCTCATGTAAGTAGCCCCAGACCGAATGGCATCATCTTGTAATAGTATACACCCCAAGGCGTAATAAAAGCTGTCTTCTCGGCATCTTCTTCATCCATCCAGATCTGGTGATAACCTGCGAAGCAATCTACAATGGATTAGAGTTCATGCTTGGCGCAATTATCGATAAGGATATGTATATTTGGCAGTGGGAAGTCATCTTTGGGACGTGCTCTGTTTAAATCCCGATAATCAACACATACTCGGACCTTCCCATCTTTCTTCGAAACTGGCACAATGTTAGCTAACCATGTTGGGTACTCAACCACCCTGAGAACTTTGGCTTTGATCTGCTTGGTAACTTCCTCCTTGATTTTCAAACTCATGTCTGGTTTGAATTTTCTGAGTTTCTGCTTGACTGGCGGACACATGGGATTGGTAGGCAACTTATGAGCCACTATAGATGTGCTCAAACCGGTCATATCGTCATATGACCATGCGAAGATGTCCTCATACTCTTTTAGGAAATGAGTGTAGTCTTCCTTCTCTGTTGGCGACAAGTGAATGCTGATGCAGGTCTCCTTGACGGTCTCGGTATCTCCTAAATTTACTGCTTCTGTTTCGTCTAGGTTGGACTTAGGCTTGTTCTCAAAATTCTCGACCTCCCTGACAATTTGCTCGGGTATTTCATCTTCCTCCTCTGAATCACTATTCTCATGTTGTGTTGCCTCATTACATGTCATAGTCACTGATTCATCAGGAAATGTAATAATAACACTGTAGAAAGAAAAAGTATAAGAATAGTAATGAATAATGATAAAGGACAAATGCATTTGATTAAAACTGAGAAAATTGTTCAAACAAATTGGCTCGATAAATCGAGCATTTATTCTGAAACAAAGAAATCTTAAAACAAAATTGCCGGAAATTTGAAATGCCTAGAACGGCTATAGACGTTGCCAAGCTACCCAGGGACTCGGCGGGCTTGGGATGGTGTGGCGGTCCAGTTTCTGAGAACAACTCCCTTTGCCACAGTCTGAATGGTGAGGCCTTGTTCCTCCTCTTCCTCAATTATGGCACAACAATCCATGTCCTCATCTTCTAAGAACAGATCTTTCAGCCCAGCTAGTGCTTCTTCTTCTGCAGTTCCCAATATTGTGTCTGCTTGATGGAAAGCTTGTTCCAAACGTGGTACCGGTTGCTCAAGAGGGTAATACGGTCCACGCCACGGAGGCGACCACTCCCTGTACTCTTGCCATGTGTACTGGTATCCGAGCCTTTTTCTATGTCCAATGGCCGGGATAGTTTGACTGGTGTAGATGGGGTTACTTCCATCCCCATGAATAATCACCTCTTGATGATTCCATTCGAACTTCACGGCTTGATATAGTGTGGAAGGCACGACCCCAGCGGTATGGATCCATAGTCGGCCCAACAGAAGATTGTATGAGGCCGGTATGTCAAGCACTTGGAATTCAACGTCGAACCAAGTTGGCCCCATCTGCAAGCAAAGGTTGATTTCCTCGATCATGGCCCTCTGGGACCCATCGAAAGCCTTCACATTCATGCTTCCTACTCGTATCTCGTGGAAACCTTTGTCCAACCTCTTCAGAGTATCCAGTTGACAAATACTTAGGCTCAAACCTCCATCAACTAGGACCCTGGCAATGAACTTATCTTCAAACTGCACTGTGATATGCAATGCTCGATTGTGATTCAATCCCTCGGGCGGTAGCTCATCTTCGTGGAAGATAATCTTATGACTCTCCAGCACTTGATCGACCATGTTGGCCATTTCTCCACCAGTGATGTTGTTGGGCACATAAGCCTCGCTCAGCACTTTCATTAAGGCGTTCTTGTGTGCCTCTGAATTCTGCAATAGTGACAAGATAGATATCTGAGCAAGGACTTTGTTCAGATGGTCAATGATAGAGTACTCCTTTGCCTGTACTTTTCTCCACAGGTTATCCGGCCTGGTCTCAATGATAGGCTGCCTAGTAGTGGCATCCTTACTTGAACCTCCCAAATGTTCAGGTGTATAGACTCTTCCAGTTCTATTCATTCCTTGTGTAGCGTCAGATTCCTCTACCTTGGTCTTCCCTTTTCACCGAGCCTCGGCGACATAATCCCAGGGTATTGCCTTTGAGTTGAACGACGGTGTGGTTGACACCGTCACAGTAAAAGGTGTGACCACTTCTACTTCAAATGGAGCGGAGGTGGCTGAGGGCGGAGCCACTTCTACCTCGAATGGAACTGATGCAGTCACCTCAAAATCGATAGGTGCCTGAGTCTGAACCACAATAGGAGTAAGTATGACTGCAACCTTAGAGTCCTCGCCTTCTCGAATAAGCCCGATTGACCCCTCAAGGTCCCATTCTTCATTTTTCTCTATCACATGTACACCATCACCTCTATGATCAGGGAGGGGATTGTTGCAGATATTAGGTGCAACTTCCTTTGCTTGTATGACCTTGTTGTCAATGAGTGTCTGGATCTTATCCTTCAATGTTCGGCACTCAGCAGTGGTGTGCCCTTTCATACCGGAGTGGTATACAGGTTTTGTTCGATTGACCCATTGGGATGGATTTTCTAGTGCCACAGCAGGAACATGAGTGACGTAACCTGCGGCTTTCAACCTTTCATAAAGTTGGTCGATAGGCTCAGCAATGGCGGTATACTATTTGGGTGGCTTGCGGTCGAAGTTTGGTCGTGGTCTTGGATAGTTTTGACGAGCTGGTGGTGATTGGAAGTGGGATTGTTGGGAGTTATAGGTGTGATGGATAGAGGCTGGTTGGGAGTATCTGGGAGATGAAGGTTGGTATGTGGGCGGTGATGCCTGGTATGTGGGTGGAGGTGTTTGATATGTGGGTAGAGGTGCTTGAAATGTGGGTGGAGGTGTCTGAAATATGGGTGGAGGTGTTTGATAGACAAGTGGAGATTTTGGACCCTGGGCAACCATTACTGCCCCAACATCTCTCTTCTTCGATATGCCACCTGACTGTAGTGCTTTATTCGTGGCTTGCAAAGCCTCGAAGTTTGTTACCATCCCGCTCTTGATTCCTTCCGCGATTCTTTCCCCGATCTTGATGATATCAGAGAATTTGTGATTTTCGATGACCATCAACCTCTCATAATATTGTGGATCCTGTTCCCTGACAAAGAATTTATTCATTTGTTCTTCGTCTAGAGAGGGCCTGACCTTGGCTGCTTCCAACCTCCAACGAGTAGCGTACTCACGGAAAGTCTCAGTAGGTTTCTTCTTAAGATTCTGAATGTAGAAGATATCCGGTGCATTCTCTGTGTTAAACCTGAACCGGTCCATGAATTCCGATGCCATGCTTACCAGTTAGCCCATTTCTTGGGATTCTGGCTGATATACCAGGACAAAGCGTCCCCAGTAAGGCTCCTCATAAAGTGCTTCATCCGGATCTTTTCATCTTTCCCGACCTCGACAAGCTTGTCACAGTAGGTCCTTAGATGAACCCTGGGATCACGTATACCATCAAATATCTCGAACATGGGAGGTTTGTACCCCTCAGGCAGTTCCATATCTGGCTGTATGCACAGGTCTTCATAATTTAAACCTCCTATTCCTCTGTCGCCTACAACACCTTGAACTCGGCTTGTTAACTTCTTGAGTTCTTCGGTCATGTTTTTAATGAGCAGGTCCTTCTCGGAGGGCTCCGGTGCACAGGAGATTGGTTGGGTAGAATGAGGTATAGTTTCTACGTATATGGGGTTGCTCTGATGGGTGCCAGGAGCTTGGGTATAGTGATGGTCATTGGTGGAGTTTTATGGATCGGGAATGAGTGGTGGGATATTTTGGGGAGTGTGGTAAGTGGTGGTCGGTGGGTACTGAATTGGTTGATGACGTTGTTGCGGTGGAGTTGGTATTGGTAATGGGTTGGGATTTTGGGGTGGATTTGCGTATTGATTCGGTGCGGTAGGATTTTGTGGCTGTTGGTTTTGTGTGTTCTGAGGAGGTGCTGGGTTCTTTGCATTTTGTTGGTGGACATCAGGGACATTGAGGGTGAGTGACAGGTTTGCCAAGTTGCGGACCTGCTCAAGTTCTCCTTGTAGTTCTAGTATCTTTTGTTCTAGTCTCAAGACCAAGTCGTTCGGGACCATAGAACTACGACCATTGGAAGTCTCTGCGTTCTCAACATTTTCCTTTCTGATTCCGCTTAAGTCGTCCATCTTTGCTTTTCCTCTGCTTTTTGTGTTGCTTGGAGGAGGAGGAGGTGGAGGGCCTCTAGATCTGGTGTGATATGCTGATGAGGCCCGTACGAGCGAACCAACCTAAGGGGATGGGAATAATAAATAAAATAAGAAAAAACAAAAAAGGTAACAAGTTAGTAGGGATTCTGAAATGTTTGCAGTATTTAAATACATATTGCGAAATGTAAACTCGTATCCTCATTTGGGAGCCTCGTTGTGCCTGAGGTAGGCCTAGCGACAAATAAATTTCGAGAACTTCAAATGCCAATAAATACTTCATTTCATAATATAAAAATAGACAAATCCCCAAAATGACACTAAAATAATAATAAACTAAGTCACTACTGGCACTTGGCCTTATTATATTTTAGGAAAAGCAAGTAAATCTAGCCTATTTGGTCCCAGAAGGACCTTCCCCAGATTCGATCTTCCGGACTTCGTCATATAGATCCCCCAGCTCGCGTAGTCCCAATAGCAAGTAGGCTCTGGCCAAATGTCCTCCTTCAGCTCCTTCAGTGTTCTAGTAGTTTTCAATCCTCTTTATGATTTTGCCCTCCAGCTCCACTATTCCTCGCTCCATGTATTCCAATTTCCTATTGGAAGTGACTGCCATCTCCTTCCATTCCTTAATCAACCTCACATTCCTCTCATGTATTTCTCGGTGCTCATTCTCAGAGTCATAGACCCTTTTGTGCAGCCTATTGTACTTGACTTGGGTTTCAACTTCCTCATCTATGATTATGTTCCCTCGACCGGTCCCTGGTGTCACCATCCCTTTCAGATTGTCCTCTAACCATGCCGGGTATAGAGGCTCACACCCTGCATGATATCTGTCCGGCTCAATAGTATTATTCTCCATAATGATTTTGCAGTGCCACATATGCTGAGCTTGACACTTGTAAAGGACATCATCGTCTTGAAAGTCTGCCCTGAAGTGACTCATCTTGACAACCCTTGGTACAACCTGTTTTCTGCCTGCTTGCCTCATAACTCTCATAGGGACATATGGCTATATCCCTCTTAACCCGATCAACACCAAGTACGGAGTGTCCCTGGATCTAATAATAAACTCGTCCGTGGGGAACCATTCAAACATCCACTGCACCTGTTCCTCGGTCAGATTGTCGAAGAACTCTACCTATTCTTTGGTACTTTCCGGCTGAGCAAATCTGTCTGGAATGTAAGTCATCTGCTTAGGGTGATGGAAGGCAATATGGTCGTTCCAAGCCCTTTGCAGAAATTCCTGACGATAGCGACCCTTTTGGAAATGCTCCAGCAACCACAACTGCAGCAACAAATTGCAACCTTCGAAATGCTTGACCCCTCTTTGACAGCGCTCCAGAGCCCTGTAGATGTCGGCTATGATCATGGGGACTATGGTATATGTCTGCCCATTAATCCCTTCCATCAGAGTCTTAGCGACCATGGCCAACCTAGTGTGGATTCTTCCCTTTTTTATTGGGAATACTATCAGGCCTAGAAAGCATACGATGAATACAAACACTCTGCGGTGGATGTGACCTAGTGAAGTGAGAGAGATCTCATCATGGTAAGTTCGGAAAGACTTGCTATGGCCATACCTCTCGTACAGGTATTCGAAAGTAATGTAGGAATCCTTCAAGCACACTACGTCGACATTCTTCTTCAACCCCATCATCTTAGAAAACCCCCTGCCCGTACGGTTTTCTGGTACCAATAGCCCGGGACTGTCCCAAGTCAGTCCTGCAAGTCCTCCTATTTCTTCTAGAAGCGGGGTCATTTCTATGTCACAGAAATGAAACATGGCCCTTTCACTATCCCAGAACAAGGTGGCAGCTTCGATCAATTTGTTGTTTGGCTTAATATCTAGCAGGGAAGGCAGGTTGCCCAGGTACTTTTTCACATGTTTCTTGTTACTGGAGGAAAGGTCCTCCCACCAATCTAGCAACAATGGTGGGATATTGCTAACCATACCGAATCTGGGGACCTCGTGCCTCATTTTCTGCAAAATAAAGGGTTAGACCTTACCCCCCACCGGACTCGACTATTTATACATTTATGATCAACATATCGCCATTTAGTTCTCCAAATTAATGCACAAAACGTGGTTGCGTCCGTTAGGATTATGGAAAACCCGATGGACTTTGGATAAGGCTTATCTTAAAGGATCATTATGTGGACAACATAATTGATCCAACTAGGTTTGACCATGATGCATGCACAATTTCAAACAGAGTAAGGTTTCTATGAGGTTTTAGACTGGTACCCTCGAGCGGACAACTCGAGGGGGAAGGCACCGAACCGTCGACTGTACCGCTGATCGACTGGTTTTACCGCAAATAAGCCTTTCCGAGTTTAAGGGTAGTAAATAGGAAGAGCGCAACCACTCATTAAAGCGTTGCTATAGGATTTGATACGTACGAGTGGAATATGATGCGGAGCATGATTTATGCAGTAATTAATAACATGTAGTCAAGTATTTTCACGTAAGAAAAACAAATACAGTATTCAAATAATTGAAAGACAGTTACAGGAAAAAAAACAAAGAGACAAGTCAGTTTCAGGGCAATAAAGAAATCATAAATGCTTGAAAAAAAAATAGACGGTTAAATTCAAATAAGGGAGAAGGGTACGGAATAAGCATGCTTGGACTAATTTGTGAAAGACAAGTTTGTACGGTAAGAGCCTAAGGTTTCCCCAGTAGAGTCGCCATGCTGTCGCGCCCCCTTTTTTCCCGCTTTTGACAGGGAAGTCCGGGTTTCGACATTCATGGGGGTGATAACTCATTTTCTTTTGGGAATTGGGTATTGTTGATACCCAATATTTTCCAAAATATTTTTTTATTTGCATATAGACCTTCAAAATCATGTATCAATAGCAATTGATATTTTTCCATAATTTTCCTATATTTTATTAATTTACCCAGCATTTTATTTCCAATAAATAATTACAAAATGGCATTACAAATGATTTCAAAAGTATTTCTTGATTTAATTTATTACTCATGGTCCTATTTAAACCAAATTATTTCATAATTAGTCGAATTGGCATCATTTGGCTACAATTGCAATAACTTTGCAATTATAGACCAAGCATATGATTTTATACTATTTTTGACCAAAAATTAATCATTTGTATATTAAAATATTAAATAATCATTTTTTAAATTGTTTTCTATGCATAAAATTCATTTTGTACAATGATCAGCTATTTTTGTAAATTGTTTTATTTAATTTAATTGGGTATCTAACAAATAGCCAATATCATTTCAATTCTAGCGTAATTAAATCAGACCCCAACCCAATTAGAACAGCCCAATCCCCAGGCCTAATCCATCAATCCTACCCGACCCAATCCTGGTCCAATCTGGACCGTTGATCAATTCTAATCAACGGTCCAGATCCCCCCTTTCCTAATTTAACCTAATAGACTACCCCCCATTCTCTCATTCTCTCATCACTCTCCGCCGACACACCCTCCCATTCTCTCTCAAATTCTCTCAAGCTCCCTCTACTAAACCATGGTTCCTCTCACCGGCCGTTGGCTCGCCGTTAACAATGGCTGTTCCACCACCACCCCTAGCCTCCATGGCTCCCCCCATGCCGGATTATTGCTACCCCAAGGTCCTCAAGGAACCAGAGGCGGTTCAACTCACCCCCATGGTTTTTCATGTCATTCTCAGGCCAATCTTGGACTGTCCGGGTAAGATCCTGTCATCTCCGGCTAGAACCTGTGATTTTTGAGCCGATTCTCTCTCTTTGGGTTCTCTCTTTGAAACCCTTATTTTGACTCATGATTTCTAAGATCTGTAACAAGATCTGAGTCTATTCGAGTTATCTTTACTGTTTTCCTAAGGATTTCTCCGATTTCTTCTAAAATGACTCTTCGTCTTCAAACTAGGGTTTCTTAACCCCTTTTCAAAATGGCTTTTCCTTCTGATTTTAGTATTAATCTACGATTTTCACCATGTTTAAACGTTTATTTGAGTTTTCTCTTTTTATCTGAGTTATTATGTTAAAAACCCTAAGCTTCTTGATTTTAATCCTGGATTCTGAGTCTGTTTTGTGATAACATGTTCGCTTAATCTATATATGTGTTTGTTTCTCACGAGCCTTATGATTCTCTGTGGTTTTACCCTATCTTATTCATCAGCGCCTCTGAATTTTACTTCTTCTGCCTACATCATGTTTATTCTATTAACTCATGCTATGCTCTACATGAATCCCTAATTTTTTTATATGATTTTTGCCCTACTCAGCCTCTTCGAGTTCTGATTTTGCTTACTATGTGCTTGTTCTCGTAAAGTTGTGCTAAATCAGTGCTATTTGCTATTTTTGAATCTTTGAATCTCTGTGACTAATCCTTCACTGATTTCTTGTGATACTCTCTACTGATTTCAACCTCTAAATATTTTCTTGCCTTATTTTGTGGTTGACTATGCTATCAAATTGATTCTTAGACATTTTCCTTAATTAGAATTTGTCGAACCTAGCCTCTATTACATGCTCTGTACTATGCTTATCTCCTTATATGTCATGTTCAATATTACATGATTTCATTCCTTATTTGTCACTGCTTATTACCGTTTGATTTTTTTGAATTCCTTAATTAAGGGAAGTACCTATGCTGATTTGGTTCTAATTGATACATATTGCTTTAATTACTGCTGAACTATGTTTCCTGCCTTATTTGCTGCCTGTCCTTTAAACTATAAATACCCTGCTTTTCATTAACACAACATGAACACATTAGTTCAAAAGCTCTCTTTCACACACAATAAAGAAACTCTTTTGCTCTCTTTTCTCTGGTTACTCGCTATTGTTCCATGTCAGCCGGCTGCAAGCCAAGGCTGATTACTCTACTCTCCTGCTCCTCACTTTGTGTTTACTATCTTCTTTACTGGTATGTTCTAATTCCAATTCAAGTCCCAAAATAATATGCTTCTCCTATTACTTCAATTTGTCATGTTTCTAATATGCTTCCATCTATGGTTTTGTTGCTCAATCTACAATTAACATGTCTACTTCACTTTCTTCTTTACTGCATGCTTCTGAATATACCCCCTTGGGATTAGCCTGCTTTTGAATCCCTTTCTAGTGTACCCAATGTGACTATGTTTCTATGATCTCTAGCATGCACCTTTCTGTGTAAAGTAGCTGGCTATCCTAAGTCTGTTCGATTTTGTATTACCCTGAAGTTCATGTTGTACTTTAAAAGCCCTGACCCCTTTCAAGGCTCCTCTGATTCGGTACCTCTGTGCATCTGTGCTTACTATGTGCCCTATACTTACCCCAAATCCCCATTACCCTTGAGTGGATGTGTGTACTTGTTTGATTCTATGTATTGAAGTGTTGATGAACCTCTTCTGGTTCTATATTTGGTTTGATTGATCGTTAGTCACCTCACCCTTTTCAAATTGTCTTATTTAATAACTCCCTATGTTGTTTTATAAAACTATTACAAACAAGTCCCTTTTCAAACTATTTTCCTGCTTAAATCTTTTCAAAACTATGTGAAGCACTCTCACTCTACTCTTAGACCACTAAGTTCTGCCCCTTTTGTGTGAGCCTTGCCTTGGGACCCTTGAGCTCCCTTTGAACTTGGACATACAAAAGCTGGCCTTTCCACACTGCACTTACTCTGTCTTGGCTATGAAATCTAGGTATGAGCACTGCCCGGGATCCCTTGAGGTCCTTAGGGAACTCTGACGCACCCGGATATGAGAAAGGCTAAAAATCATGGCATTTGAGGCATTCTGGAGATTTTGGGCCTATCAGTAGGCTCCCTATAGCATAACTTTTTTTCTTTCTTATTTCAATTGTGTAATTTATGCAAATGGTTTGTAATAACTATTGTAAACAACTCCGGGGATGGATAGTGGACAGGGAAGGGGTGATTTTGCATGCTTTAGCTATTAAAAGGGTAGAAAACATGTTATTAGGTTTATATTCCTACTTGCGCAATAGAAACCATGCTTAGGACTCATTTCATGCATTAGAGATCATGTTCCCTAGGACTTACACTTACTGTTTTCAGCATGTCCATTTCACTATCATATCACTTAGAAAATCCTGTGTTAAATGTGTTAATAATCGGTGTTTTCTGCGATCATGTTCCTACTGCCATACGCATTTAGAGATCCTATTTTAAGGCTAAACAACACTAACAAAAATATCATTCCTGCATATTCTGGAAATCATGTTCAAACGCTGTAATATTTGTGCATATAGAAATTCTGCTTAGGATTCTGCATCTTTGCGCATTAGATACCATGTCTTTAATATTTTATATTTGCTTACGCGCGCTATGTCCAACTATGAATGCGCAAAAAGGGGATAAGACAATTTTTCTCTGTTCTTACAATTAACTGGTGATAATTCTATGTGCTGAACACCTAGAATAGCATGTTTAAACAACCTGTTTTCAATCAGTTTTCCTTACTTCTGAGGATTGGTATACTATCTCATTCCTAAGCAAGTCTTAGGCAACCAAGTTGTTAAAATCGGAAATCTGCCTTCTCGTGTATGCTGCCTAAATTCTCAACAGGTTTTAAAATCAGTAGGCAAACTGATTAGGCCTTTCAGAGTAATACAACAAATCGGCTATCTGCTTACCTTCTAATAAAAACACCTAGATGTCATGCCTTAGGAATCTGAATACTGCTCTTAACTGTGCTTGAGTCGTGCTGCTTATGTGTTTGTTTGAGGAGGAAACTCTGAGCCTTTTAATTGTTCCTATTTTGTGTGAAAGTCCTAAATGTTGTTGACTGTCGCCTTAGAATTTTTGCCTTTTTTAAAACCTCAGGGGTACGTCTAGAACCACCTATAGGTAGAGGTCCTAACTCCCTCTAGGATCATTAAGAAGGGACAGGTAGCAGCATGCGATAGGAATCCGAGACCAACACTCGCTTTGCATGACCAATAAGGGGACGGGAAGGGTAGACATGGATATGATGACTGGTGCGCTAATGCCACGCGTAGCCCCTTTCGAAGGAGTGATTACCGAGCATTGTACTGATGTGATCCTATAGGCTAACCAACCTACGACACCCCTTTACGTTCGCAAATATGCTTAGATTGTACTTCTCTTTCTAGCTTTTCATTAACTTTTTTTAAACATCTGTGTACTTCAACTTAAATCCCGTACTATTTGAGCCATACTTGTTTATTTGCTAATTGTACAAATCCACAAAAACTATTTGGCCGGGAACCACACTAGTGGATCCTGAGGGGTGCCTAACACCTTCCCCTTCGGATAATTTCAAGCCCTTACCCCTGTCTCTGGTTACCAAACGTAGTTATAAATGAACCCTATATGTGTTGATACCCAATTGTTTCCTATAATATATATTTTTTATATGCAGAGTACCTTCAAAACAGCATATGTATGCGTATATAAGTATATCCAAGTGTTTCCTGATTTTTCCTTAATTTTAAAGATTTTTTAAATCAATTTATTCCCCTATTTTATCCATAAAAAATCCAATAATTATCTCTAAATTATCATTTCTTTGGTGATTCATTGGTTGAACTTTTATGTTTTTTGCCAAAATATGGCTAAGGTAATTTTTACATATTTTTTACAATCTCATTTAGTATTTTTAAGGCTAATTGCACATAATTGCAATATTAGCCATTTTTAGGTTTAAATTGGTCTCATGTTTATAAAATGTGATCCTACATTTTTAAATTGTTAAGTATATATTATAAATCATTTTAGTACCTTTAATTTATTTTCAGAAATTATTTTATTATTTTTTATAAGTCAAATGGGGAAAATTGGCTTTTTAAATGTTAGCCCAATTTTCATTTCGATTATAGCCGAATTCTGACCCCAATTGAACCCCGGACCCAATTCCAATTTAATCCGACCCAAACCCATCTTCATAACCCGTCCACTCGCCCGTTTTAATCCAGGCCGTTGATCATTTAGATCAACGGCCAATAACTACCCTTACCTTAATTAATTCTAAACGACCCCCTAAACCCTATCATTTTCTCACCATACGCCGCCTCTAAATCCCTCCTCTCTCAAACACTCTCTGCAACACACCCCAAACCCTAGCTGCCACCACCCTTATCTACCCTAATCCATGGCTTTCCAGGGTCATCTAAGACCTGTATCAGCCTTCTATGGCTTCTACGAGTTTGGTTCTGTGGTCTCATGACCAGACTCTGAAGGGGCTTGGTCCAGTCTTTGCTCGACGACCTTTCTCCGGTCATCTCTGACCTTTCTCCGGCCAGCCATGGCCATTCGAGTCAGACCTTTGACTCTCCTGTTTAGATCAGTAACTTTCAAGGCCTTTCTCATTGCTTTTGGGTTCTTCTGAAACCCTAATATCTAAGACCTGTTCGACTTCTTTCAGATCTGCCTTAGATCCATGCTTGCCATGAGTGTTTAAGCATCTTCTCGAAATTTCTTTAACTTTGCCTTCAAAACGACTCTTCATCTTTTCTGATTAGGGTTTTTCTTTTAAATTATTTGAAACCTCTTCTCTGATCTTAACATGTTTCTGATTTTATTATGTTTTGCTCATGTCGTTCTCCTATCTGAGTTTAGCATGTTAAAAAAAACCCTAATTTCATGTGGGTTCAATCGAGTTTCTGAAGCTGTTTGCTAAGTATTTGTTTTTAAAACTCGATTGATGTTGAAAACCCTAATTTCTTTTGGGTTCATTCGAGTTTCTGAAGCTGTTTGCTAGTATCTATTTGATTTATCTGTTTATCATCTTTAAACTCGATTAATGTTGAAAACCCTAATTTCTTTTGGGTTCATTCGAGTTTCTGAAATTGTTTGCTAGTATTTGTTCGATTTATTTGTTTATCATCTTTTAAGCTTGACTATTGTTGAAGAAACCTATGTCTTTGGGTCTGAAACTATTCATTTGAATGCCTGACTCGATTTGAAAGTTCCTTGTTTCAGAACCTCTTTTCTTTGTGTGAATCCCCGATTCTGGGTTTTACTATCTTCAAAATTGGACTATGCTTGAAACCCTAACTCTTCAGAAGGGTTTTCTCATCTGTTACTGCAAGACCCCTTTGCATGCTTCTGATACTCTATTTTGCTTCACTATCGATTCAATATGACTTGACCTACTGGACTATCATGCTTCGAATATTTGCTATCTACTGACTTTGTGCTACTATTGCATGTTGTTTCTTTTGCTAATAGGTTTGGCCTCGCATGTCTATTGTTTGTGCACTCTATTTATATGCTGAGGTTCCTTCTTTGATTGATTTCAAAACTTGTCTTTTTGTGAACTCTAATTTCACTCGCCTGTTAAAGTAATTGATCCCTTTCCTTATTTTGCCTTACTGAATATTTTTCCCAAAATAAGTGTATCTCTATACTTGGACTCGATTACTTACTTAATGTTTTACTACTTCTTTTATGGCAATGATTAGTATGCGTATAAACTGATTTTCTTTCCTTATTTTTCTGTTAGCCCCGTTAAACAAGTGATTCCTCAATTAAAGGGGAATCACTTGGTTGATTGATTCTAACTGTTGATTGTTTCCATAGTTGTATTGAATTTTACTAATTACCTTATTTCTCATATGCTTTTTCAAAAGGCTATAAATACTCTACACCCCTTTCTTTCAAAGACACGAACACAAGGAGCAAAATACTTGAGTTCTGACACGCACTCCACACAAAAATCTCTCTTTTCTCTGTTGCTACTTGTGTTGCTGCCTTACCTAGCTGGCTGAAAGCCAAGGCTTGGCTGTGCGAAGCTTACTTTTTTTTTCCTCTATGCATTTGCATCTTTACTGGTATGTTCTAACTAATTTTCAGTATCACCAACAACATGTTTCTTTACTATTGCATTCATCCTTGTTTGTTTCCTGTTTGTGTTTAATCAAGTCCCATTATTAAGCATGCTGTAATTTGCCCTTTCTGTTCTGAATCAATGCTTTCTTATGTATGAATTCTGTCAGTCACTTATTATAACTTATGAGTCCTAAACCCCCATATCCCCTATGTGTTTGGTATCTTTGGTTGGTTTGGGGCATGACAGCACTGGACATTGCCGTGCATGACCCAAACCTGATCCCCTGGGATCATAACCTCCATACCCCTCTATATGTTGTGTGTTCTGGTTGGTTTATGGACATGCCAGCACCATCTATTGCTGTGCATGCCTAAACCTGATCCCTGCCTAAGGATATATGCTCTTTGCAATGTGTTCCCAAAACCCCTGACCCCCTTTGTATGGAAATATTAATTTTGTGCTTTACTACTACTGTTTTCCCATCACCCTTTTTACCCCTCTCCGTTCTCCACTTAGGTTTAAATCTCTATTATTGCACTTCCACCATATTCTTAGACTTAAGTTCTGGCCCCCTTGTGTGAGCCTTGCCTTGGGATCCATGAGTTCCCTCTAAACTTGGACACATAAGGGCTGGCCCTTCCACACTGCACTCATCTCTATCTGGTTCTGCAAACTTGGGTGTAAGCACTGCCCGGGGCCCTTTGAGAACCTTAGGGAACTCTGACACACCCAGGTCTGAGAAAAGCTTTGAAATATTGCATTTTGAGGTGGTTTATTCCCTAACTCAGAGAGGAAGTCAAGAATCAGGCTTCCTCTGGTTGTAACATCTTCTTTTGTTTTACTTTTAGTGTAATTCATTATTTCTGGTTTGTAATAGTTTGTAATAGACACTCGGGGTTGGCTAGTGGAAATGGGATGGGTAATTATGCATGCTCAAGGGTAGAAAACATGCTCATAGGATTTGTGTTCTGAATGATTCAATTCTGCATTTTAGAAAGCATGTCTATTGGACTGGTTTTGAATCCTGCATGTTCAATTCTACATTTAGACACCATGTCTATAGGATTTATTATAAATTTTGCATGTTTGACTCTACACCTAGATAACCTGCCTATAGGACTTGTTTGAAATTCTGCACGTTTGTTACCATTTAGACACCATGATCTAGGATCTAAACGGCTATAAGCAGATATCGTGTTCATAATGTATAGAAATCATGCCTATAGGAATTTCCAAGTAAAATCCTGCCTGTTTCCATTCCACGTTCATTTAGATATCATGTCTATAGGGGATAAAACCAGCATTTAGATATCATGCCTATAGGGGTTACATCATTCAACTAGATATCATGCCTATAGGGGGTTAAAATCAGCAATATTAGATATCATGTCTATAGGAATTAAAATCAGCAATAGTGGATACCATCGTCTGCAGAATCTGAAACTAGTCTAATTTAAAAGTCAGTTTTTAGTCTGAACCAGTAATAGACACCATGTTCATAAGTTCTCACCCCAAACACTTAGGCAAGCCTTAGGTAATAACAACAAATAGAACTGAGCCCGTTTCTGTTAATTAGTAATTGCTACAACCAGCAGGCTGGCCTGATTCAGACTTCTTATCTGAGTTATGTAATAAATTGGTCTGCTTTAACAACTTAAAATCCCCTTGCCTTAGTATTTTAGATTCAGAACTTGATTGTTGTTTGAGTCATGCTATTTGATTGCTTTGTTTGAAGAGGTATACATGAGCCTTCAGTGTTTTATGTGCTTCCCCCTTTTAATGTGCAGTCCTATGTGGTTTGTATGTCGTCTTAGTTTTTATTCGCCTTTGAAACTTCAAAGTCAGCCTAATATCCCTCCTTTTTAAGAATAGTAGTCCTAAGTGCCTCCGGGACTGATAGAAATGAGACGGGTAATAGCATGCAATAGTGGTCGAGACCAATCCGCGCTTTAGTACCTTAATGGGGTGGGAAGGGTAGATATGGATATGATGATCGGTGCACTAATACCACGTGTAGCCCCTCTTTTGAGGAGTGATTACCGGGTATTGCATTGATGTGATCCATATTATAATTATACCTAGGACCTCCCCTCCCTTCTCTTTCTTTTCCTTTAAAGCGTTGTAACTTCTTTTCAGAAAATCAGCCTTTTAATGATTGCTTTTTTTTTCAAACATTGTCTTACTTTAAAATACTTGTGTATTAAAATCCCCTCTTATTTGAGCCTTATTTGTTTACCTGTTGATTGCACAAATTCACAAAGAACTGTCTGGCCGGGAACCACACTAGTGGATCCTGAGGGGTGCCTAACACCTTCCCCTTAGGATAATTTCAAGCCCTTACCCTATCTCTGGTTATCAAATAACTTAGAAATGAACCTTGTAGGTGTCCTAATGCACCTTAAATCATTAGGTGGTGACTCTTCAAAATGCAAAACCCAGTTCCCAAAAGGAACGAGTTGTCCTATACCCAAAATGTCATAAACCCGATCTCTCGATGCAAAGAGGGAAAAAGGGGGCGCGGCAATAGGTGCCCTAACGCACCTTAAATCGTTAGGTGGCGACTCTTCAAACAATGCAAACCCCTTTCCCAAAAGGAACGAGTTGTCTCAACCAAAATGTCGAAAACACGATTTTGCGAGAAAAAGGAGGCGCGACAGCATGGCGACTGTGCTGGGGACTTTTAGGCTTTTACCATTTCAGACTGTTTTTGTGAATTTGTACCCCACTATGTGCAATTATTTGTTTAATTAATTTAAGTGTTTAAATTCTTCTTCAAAAGCAAACTGGCGTATCTTTATCCTTTATAACCGTTTTAAATTATAAAACTACTGTATTTATCGCTTGCATAATCATGCTCAACATCATACTCCACTAATGCCAAACAAAATACTATAGCAACGCTTGATGAGTGGTTGCGCCCTTCCTATATCATTTCCCCCTAAATTCGGAAAGGCTTATTTGTGGTAATACTAGTGGATCAGCGGTGCAGTCGACAGTTCTGTGCCTTACCCCTGGAGTTGTCCGCTCAAGAGTACCAGTCTAAAACCCCATAGAAACCTTACTCTGTTATTGTTGTTGCATGCATCATGGTCAAACCTAGCCGGGTCAGTTATGTCGTCCACATAATGATCCTTTAAGATAGCCTTGTCCAAAAGTCCATCGGGTTTACCTAAACCCAAACGGACATCATCACGTTATGTGCATTTATTGGAGAACTAAATGCTTCATGCTAATTGTTGATGTTAAATAGTCGAGTCTTGTGGGGGTAAGGGCCTAACCTTATTTGCCTTGCAGAAACATGAGGCACGAAGTCCCTAGATTCGGCATGGTTACCAATATCCACCCAAGATTGCTGAGTTGGTGGGAAGATTTGCATTCTAGTGACAAAACCCTCGTCAGAAAATATCTGGTTAATCTACCATCCCTCCTGGAGATCCAGCCTAACAACATGATAATAGAGACTGCTACCTTATTTTGGGATTGTGAAAGGGCCGTGTTCCGCTTTGGGGACATCGAAATGACACCTTTGCTAGAAGAGATAGGAGGACTGGCCGGTCTAGTATGGGAAACCCTGGGTTTGCTAATGCCTGAGAACCGCACAGGCAAGGGTTTCCTAAAAATGATGGGTTTGAAGAAGAATGCAGAATTGGTATGCCTAAAGGAATCGTACATCCCTTTTGACTACCTGTATGAAAGTTACGGTCACAGCAAATCATACCGTACCTACCATGACGAGTTTGCCATCACATCCTTGGGACATATCTATCGTAGGGTATTCATTTTCATGTTTTGCTATCTGGTTTTGATCGTGTTTCCAATGAAGAAAGCGAGAATCCATACTAGGCTGGCTATGGTAACCAAAACCCTAATGGAGGGGATTGGTGGGCAGACATTCAGCATTGTACCCATGATCATTGCAGAATATACCGAGCCTTAGAGAAGTGTCAACAAGGAGCAAGACACTTCGAAGGATGCAATCTACTACTTCAGCTTTGGCTCATGGAACATCTACAAAAGGGCAAATACCAACAAGAAATTCAGCGAAGGGCTTGGGATGACCACATCGCTTTCCACCGTCCAAAGCGAATGAATTACATCCCCGACATGTTCGCTCAGCCTAAGAATGCCAAAGAATGGGTTGAGCTCCTTGATAACCTGACTGAAGGACAAATTCAATGGATGTTCGAGTGGTTTTCGACAGAGGAGTTCATTGCCCGATCCAGAGATGCACCTTTCCTTATACTGATTGGTCTAAGAGGAACATACCCTTACGTCCCTCTTCCAGTTATGAGGCAAGCAGGTAGGAAGCAAGTCATACCCACGGTCGACAAGATGAGCCATCTTCGAGCTGACTTCCAAAATGATGACAGTCCCCACAAGTGCCAAGCCCAACACATGTGGAACTGCAAGATCATAATGGAGAAAGACACCATCGAGCCAGACAAATATCATACCGGTTGTACCCCTTTCTTTATGGTTGGTTGGAAGACAATTGGGATGGTCTGGCCAGCCAGGGTTCGTTTAAGGCCACAGAATTATAGATGAAAAGGTCGAGGCACAAGTCAAATACAACCAGCTGTGCAAAAGGAACCGTGAATGCGAGAACGAACACCGCGAGATACAAGAGTCCAACAAGAAGCTAATCGAGGAATGGAAAGACATGGCTATCAGTACCAACAAAAGGCTAGGATACTTAGAGCGAGGCATAGTAGAACTAGAGGGAAAATTTCTCAAAAGGGTTAAAGACTGTCAAAAGGCTGAAGGGACCGAAGGTGGACACCAAGCCAGAGCATACCTGTTGCTGGGACTTCGCGAATTGGGGAAGCTGTTCGAATGAGCAAAGGATGTCGAGTCTGGGGAAGGTCTTTCTGGGACCAAATAGACAGGAATTTACTTTTTTGCTTTATGAATGTAATAAGGCCAATGGCCATTAGTGACCTTTATTTCTTGCTTATTTAGTGTCGTTCGCCTATTTTTTATCAATAAGATGAGACATTTAGCATTGTAAGTTCTCCAAATCAATTTGTCGCTAGGCCTACCTCGGGCACAAAGAGGTTCCCAAATTAGGACACGCTTTACGTTTATGTGTTTAAATATTACAATACTTTTTTATAATCCTCACTGACTTCATTACCTTTTGTTTTTATTTTGTTTTCTTTCTTTTTTATTCCCCTCCCCAAGAGATCCAGGCATCATCATCTTATTTCACGAGATCCAGGGGCCCTCCACCCACTCCTCCTCCTAGTCCCTCTAAAGGCAAGAACAAAGGCAAGAATAAAATGGAAGATTTAAACAACATCAGGAAGGAGAACATAGCTGAACAGGTAGAGGTCACCGATGGCTAGGGTGTTCTGGTTCTAATGAGAATGTGTCACAACTTGAACAGAAACTGTTGAAATTCTAGGAAGAGCTCGATCAGGTTCGAAATCTGGAAAACCTATCATTTTCCCTCAACACCCCAGACATCAACTTCCCCAACGCTCAAAACCCCATACCTTCTCAAAATATCCCAAAACAGCAGAATCATCCCGCACCTCACCATCACGCTACTCTAAAAAAGAACAATGTAACACCTGCCATACCCCAAACAACATTCCACTACTCATCCCGGAACCTCAGAACTCCACAAAGGACCATTTCCACACCCATACACTAGGCCACCGTAACAATCCTATCTACGTGGAGACCATGCCACCACCCAACCCATCTCATACACACCAGAGTCTAATGAAAAGGATCTGCTTATCAGGAACTTGGCCAAGGAACTTAAGAAACTGACCAGCCGGATTCAGGGCGTCGAGGGAAGCAAAGGAATCAAAGGGCTGAACTATGAGGACCTTTGCATACAACCTGATGTCGAACTGCCTGAGGGGTACAAACCTCTTAAGTTCGAAATGTTTGATGGCATGGGTGATCCAAGGGTCCATCTGAGGACCTATTGCGACAAGCTGGTTGGAGTAGGGAAGGATGAAAGGATCCGCATAAAGCTGTTCATGAGGAGTTTGAAAGGAGATGCATTGTCTTGGTACATCAACCAAGATCCCAAGAAATGGTCAAGCTAGGTGAGCATGGCATCTGACTTTATGGACAGATTCAGGTTTAATACAAAGAACGCACCAGATATGTTCTATATCCAGAATCTGAAGAAGAAGCCCACGGAGATATTTTGTGAGTATGCTACTCGTTGGAGGTCCGAAGCTGCTAAGGTCAGACCCGCCTTAGAAGAGGAGCAAATGAACAAGTTCTTTGCCCGGGCCCAGGACCCGCAGTACTACAAGTTCTCCGACATTATCAAATTAGGTGAAAGAATTGAAGGGGGTATTAAAAGTGGCATGGTTACAAATTTCGAAGCCTTACAAGCTACAAATAAGGCTTTACAGTCCGGTGGTGTGTCTAAGAAAAGGGATGTGGGGGCCATGATGGTTGTACAAAGGACCAAGTCCCCCCTCAAGTACCAAACTTACCCAACACCTCTAATCACATACCAGCCAACCCCAAGTTACCAAGCACCCTCATCCTCGCACCAAGCTCCGCCACCAACTTATCAATCATCTCCGCCCCCTACATATCAACCTACTTCACCCAGATACTTCCAACCCGCTCATGTCTACCACACTTATAATTCTCAACCATCCCATTATCAATCACCCCCTGCACGCCAAAACTTCCCTAGACCTCGATCTAATTTTGATCGCAGACCTCCAAAATAATAACCGCCATCACTGAACCCATCGACCAGCTGCATGAGAAGCTCAAAGCTGCTGGTTACGTCACCCCCATCCCTGCTGTAACCCCTAAGACTCCTTCTCAATGGGTTAATCCAAACAAGTCCTGTGCATACCACTCCAGCATGAAAGGGCACACCATCGATGAATGCCGCTTTTTGAAAGACAAGACACAATCTTTGATTGATAACGAGATAATTATGGCAAAGGAACCCGCTCCAAACGTCCGCAACAATCCTCTGCTAGACCATAAGGGTGGAGTTATCCACATAATTGAAGTAGAAGATGACTAGGATCCCGAGGGATCAATCGGGTTAATCGCAGAAGGTGATGACCCGAAGAAACCAACAATTACTCTCAATCCAATCATAGTCCAGATCCAACCGTTTGAGGATGCTGAGGTGAATATGTCTATACCTCTTGAGTTTGAAGCAGCGCCACCCGCAAAGACACCGGTATCAATTGAGGTTGAATTCGTGTCTCCGACAAGTGCACCAGCACCATTTGAGGTTGCAGTCTTGCCACCCAAGGCACATGTTCTATTCGAAGTGAGGATAGCCGTGCCGATCCTAGTGGCGATGTCAACCACGCCACCCTTCTATACAAATGCTATACCCTGGGACTATACAGCCGATGCGAGAAGGAAGGACAAGGTCAAGACTGAAGAAACTATCGCAGCACAGGGTATGACAAGAACTGGTAGAGTCTATACCCCTAAATATCTAGCTGAATCAAGCAAGCAAGCCTCCAATCGGCCACCCCTCATTGAGACAGGTCCGGAGGACCTTTGGAGGAAAGTACAGGCCAAGGAGTATTCGGTCATCTACCAGTTGAACAAGACGCCAACACAAATATCCATTCTCTCTTTGCTGCAAAATTCTGAGACGCACAGGAATGCTTTATTGAAGGTGCTGAATGAAGCGTACGTACCATATAACATCACTAGCGGGGAAATAGATAATATGGTAAAACAAGTGCTGGAAAGCCGTAAGATCACCTTTCATGAGGACGAGCTGCCACCTGAAGGGCTGGGGCACAACAAAGCACTGCACATCACCGTGCAATGCAAAGATTATTTCATCACCAGAATCCTGATCGATGGAGGGTCCAGTCTTAACATTTGTCCGCTGATAACGCTCAAGAAGTTGGGTAAAGGGCTGCATGAGATAAAGGATGGAGCAATCAATGTGAAAGCTTTCGATGGTTCTTAGAGGTCCACCATTGGTGAGATTAGTCTATGCCTGCAGATGGGACCAACCTGGTTCGAGGTCGATTTCCAGGTAATAGATGTACCAGCCTATGGATGCATCAGGCAGTAAAGTTCGAATCGAATCACCAGGAAGTGATCATTCACGGCGACGGTAGCAACCCTATAAACAGTCGCTAGACTATTCCGGCAATCGAGGGAAGAAGGAAGTTGGGTGGCGAAACTTACCACCACGTTGAACGGGTCAATGCTATCGACAAAGATAAATGGTGGGATAGCAAAATTGAGAGCATACTGAGTTGGAGTGGGTACGAGCCTGGCAAAGGGCTCGGCAAGAACCTCCGAGGAATCTCTAAACCCATAAAACTCAAGAAACATGGCACTACCTTCGGTTTGGGATATGAATACACCTGGGAAGAATTCATTAGCTGGTCGCCACCATGGCGCGGTCCTTACAAACCACTAGAGCAGCCAATACTGCATCTGGAGCAGACCTTCCAATAGGCCGACATTATTTATGGGTCAGATGAAGAAGAAGCACTTGCAGCAGTGAAGAGCTTATTTCTAGAGGACAGTGATATGGACTGTTGCATTATTCTCGAGGAGGAGAGGGAGGAAGGCCCTTCCATACAGGCTGTGAGCAGAGGGGCACATCTCAAGAATTGGACCATCAGGACAACCAAAGCCCGACGAGCCTCGGGGTAGCAAGGCTAAAACAGACATGATTCACTATTTTATTTACTAAATGATTTTCTTTTTGCAATTTTCAATTCCCACAATAAGATCTTCGATGTTCAAAACAATTATTCACTTTATCAAAAGCATTTTTGATTTTTCTTACGAACTAATATTTATTGCTATCGTTTTCTCTCATTACTTTACCTATACAACATTACTATTACTTGTCTTGATGAACCAATGACTGTGACATGCAATGAGACAATGCAACAAACGGACATGGATTCAGAGAAAGATGACATACCTGACGAGATTGTCAAAGAAGTTGAGAATTTTGAGAACAGACCTAAGTCCAACCTGAACGAGACCGAAATTGTCAACCTGGGAGATCCAGAAAACGTTAAGGAAACGCGAATCAACATTCACCTATCGCCATCAGAGAAGGAAGAATACACAGAGTTTCTAAAGGAGTATGAGGACATATTCGCCTGGTCGTATGACGACATGACTGGTCTGAGTGCGTCTATTGTGGCTCACAAACTGCCAACCAATCCAATGTGTCCGCCGATAAAGCAAAAGCTCAGAAAGTTCAAGCCCAATATGAGCTTGAAAATCAAGGAAGAAGTACTGTCATTCGTAGATTGCTTTGCTGACTATCATCAGATCTGGATGAATGAGGAAGATGCTGAGAAAACGGCTTTCATTACGCCATGGGGAATGTACTGTTACAAGATGATGCCATTCGGCCTGAAGAATGCAGGGGCCACCTACATGAGGGCCATGACTACCATCTTCCATGATATGATACACAAGGAGATCGAGGTATATGTGGATAATGTTATTATCAAGTCCAAGAAGGCCACTGACCATATAGAAGATCTGAGGAAGTTCTTCAATAGACTGCGGAAATACAACCTAAAATTAAATCCCGCAAAGTGTGCATTTGGGGTTCCTGCAGGGAAATTGTTTGGGTTTATTGTGAGCTGCCGAGGAATAGAACTGGATCCATCGAAGGTCAAATCCATTCTACCACCGCCAAGGAACAAGAAAGATGTGATGAGTTTCTTGGGAAGGCTTGACTACATCAGCCGATTCATAGCACACTCTACAGTTATCTATGAGCCAATATTCAAGATGTTAAAGAAGGACACCACCACCAAATGGACCGATGACTGCCAAAAGGCCTTCGACAAAATCAAGGAGTACCTATCAACACCACCAGTCTTAGTCCCACCTGAGCCAGGTAGACCCTTATTGCTCTACCTTGCAGTGTTAGATGGAGCTTTCGACTGCGTTCTGGGGCAGCATGATGAAACAGGAAGGAAGGAGCAAGCCATTTATTATCTCAGCAAGAAGTTCACCCCGTACGAGGCCAAGTCTTCTCTATTGGAACGCACCTGTTGTGCTTTGACTTGGGTAGCTCAGAAGCTGAGACATTACTTCTGCGCCTATACCACATATCTGATATCGAGAATGGATCCCTTGAAGTACATCTTTCAGAAGCCCATGCCCACCGGCAAGCTAGCCAAGTGGCAAATCCTGTTGAGTGAGTTCGACATTGTTTACGTAACTCAGAAAGCGGTCAAGGGACAGGCACTGGCAGACCACCTTGCTGAAAACCCCGTGGATGGAGAATACGAACCCCTGAAAACATATTTTCCTGATGAAGAGGTATCATTCATAGGAGAAGACATTGCGGAATCCTATGACGGTTGGAGAATGTTCTTCGATGGAGCAGCAAACTTCAAAGGAGTTGGCATTGGAGCATTCCAAATATCAAAAACCGGTCAGCATTACTCGGTGTCTGCCAGACTCAGGTTCCCCTGCACCAACAATATGGCCAAGTATGAAGCCTGCATCTCAGGACTCAAAATGGCCCTTGACATGAACGTTCAAGAGCTGCTAGTGATTGGAGATTCAGACTTACTTATACATCAGGTACAAGGAGAATGGGCAACCAAGAACTCCAAGATACTCCCGTATCTGCACCACGTACAGGAATTAAGAAAGAGGTTCACGAAGACGGAATTCCAACATGTTCCCATAATCCAGAATGAGTTCGCCGATGCATTGGCTACCCTATCATCTATGATACAACATCCAGATAAGAATTTCATTGATCCCATTCCGGTGAAAATCTATAATCAGCCAGCTTACTGTGCCCATGTTGAAGAAGAAGCAGACAGAAAGCCTTGGTTTCATGATATCAAGGAATATTTGGCGAAAGGAGAGTACCTAGAACTTGCAAATCCTACTCAGAAATGCACACTTCGGAGATTGTCCAACAACTTCTTTCACAGCGGAGGAATCCTGTATAAGAGGACTCCCGATTTAGGATTGTTAAGATGTGTCGACGCAAAGGAAGCATCCAATCTACTAGAGGAAATTCATGTTGGGACCTGCGGTCCACATATGAACGGTTTTGTCTTAGCAAAGAAGATACTCTGGGCGGGTTACTTTTGGATGACTATGGAAACGGACTGCATCCAGTATGTTCGAAAATGCCACCGCTGTCAGATACATGCAGACATGATAAAGGTACTTCCAAACGAGCTTAACACAACAACCTCACCGTGGCCCTTCGCCGCCTGGGGAATGGAAGTTATTGGACTAATCGAGCCTGCCGCTTCCAATGGACATAGGTTCATCCTAGTAGCCATCGACTATTTCACCAAATGGGTTGAAGCAGCATCTTACAAAGCAGTGACTAAGAAAGTCGTGGCAGACTTTGTTCGCGACCGCATTGTTTGTCGATTTAGAATTCCAGAGTCAATCATTACGGATAATGGCTCCAAACTCAACAACGACTTGATGAAAGCTATGTGCGAAACTTTCAAGATCAAACACAAGAATTCCACAGCCTACATACCTCAGATGAATGGAGCTGTAGAAGGCGCCAACAAGAATATCAAGAAGATATTGAGGAAAATGATAGAGAAGCATACACAGTGGCACGAAAAGTTATCATTTGCTCTATTGGGGTATCGCACCACAGTCCGCACATCAACTGGGGCAACCCCCTATATGCTGGTTTATGGTACGGAAGCTGTCATTCCTGCTGAGGCAGAAGTTCCTTCCCTAAGGATCATACAAGAAGCTGAGCTCGACGACGCAGAATGGGTAAAAAGTCGTTATGAGCAACTAGCCCTTATAGACGGAAAGAGAATGAATGCAGTCTGCCATGGTCAACTCTATCGGAACAGAATGTCCAGAGCCTTCAACAAAAGAGTTAAGCCAAGACAGTTCACACCGGGGCAGCTAGTGTTGAAGAAAATTTTTCCGCATCAAGATGAAGCCAAAGGGAAGTTCTCTCCCAACTGGCAGGGTCCATACTTGGTTCATCGGGTTTTGACAGGAGGAGCCCTCATACTTGCAGAAATGGACGGAGAAGTCTGGCCAAAGCCGATCAATTCATATGCAGTCAAGCGTTACTATGTGTAATCTTTATACTTTCCTTGTATGATGTAAATTGAACTACGCTTGACCTAATTCCCGTTTAAGAGGGGATATGTAGGCAGCCCTATGGGTTCGGTCACAATTCAATAAAAAATTTCATTTCCCCCGCAATTGGAAACTGGGGCAGAATTTTGAGGAGGATCCTCAAAATTCTGAAGTGATTTCAGCCGATCGCCGCACGAGCAACAGTAAAAAAACGTCAACCCATCAAACTGGGGCAGAATTTTGAGGAGGACCCTCAAAATTCTGTAGCAAGAGAGGTTGCAATGTCCTGAACTACGTCACAGTCGTCGGTTCATCTAAAAGCTTTTTTTTATTATACATTTATGTCATACTTTTACAAAATCGTGCACGTTTATTATTGAAACTGCTTTGTTTAGCAACGCTACCCTAATGATACAGACGGTGTCACCAGATCAAAGCCGAACGAGTCAAGCAAAGCCAGTGGGATACGAACTAACCTCCCTCTTTACAAAACTCACGTTTTTTCTTTGGATGCAGGCACTAGGATTGCGAAATCCTTAAACATACTGTACGTCCAGGGAACAAACATTGTTCTCAGAACCGTTGCACTTGCCAACATTTGCTATCAGCACACACCAGTAATGCTCTGAGTCACAATGCTACCAATAATCACAATGCCGCAATCTGCTATCAGCTAAGAAAACTCTACTNCCCTACTCAGCCTCTTCGAGTTCTGATTTTGCTTTACTATGTGCTTGTTCTCGTAAAGTTGTGCTAAATCAGTGCTATTTGCTATTTTTGAATCTTTGAATCTCTGTGACTAATCCTTCACTGATTTCTTGTGATACTCTCTACTGATTTCAACCTCTAAATATTTTCTTGCCTTATTTTGTGGTTGACTATGCTATCAAATTGTTTCTTAGACATTTTCCTTAATTAGAATTTGTCGAACCTAGCCTCTATTACATGCTCTGTACTATGCTTATCTCCTTATATGTCATGTTCAATATTACATGATTTCATTCCTTATTTGTCACTGCTTATTACCGTTTTATTTTTTTGAATTCCTTAATTAAGGGAAGTACCTATGCTGATTTGGTTCTAATTGATACATATTGCTTTAATTACTGCTGAACTATGTTTCCTGCCTTATTTGCTGCCTGTCCTTTAAACTATAAATACCCTGCTTTTCATTAACACAACACACGAACGCATTAGTTCAAAAGCTCTCTTTCACAAAAAAAACTCTTCTGCTCTCTTTTCTCTGGTTACTTGCTATTGTTCCAAGTCAGCCGGCTGCAAGCCAAGGCTGATTAATCTACTCTCTTGCTCCTCACTTTGTGTTTACTATCTTTTTTACTGGTATGTTCTAATTTTAATTCAATTCCCAAGACAATATGCTTCTCCTATTACTTCAATTTGTCGTGTTTCTAATATGCTTCCATCTATGGTTTTGTTGCTCAATTTGCTATTAACATGTCTACTTTACTGCATGCTTCTGAATATACCCCCTTGGGATTAGCCTGCTCTTGAATCCCTTTCTAGTTTACCCCAATGTGACTATGTTTCTCTGATCCCTAGCATGCATCTTTCTGTGTAAAGTAGTTGGCTATCCTAAGTCTGTTCGATTCTGTATTACCCTAAAGTTTATGTTGTACTTTAAAAGCCCTGACCCCTTTCAAGGCTCCTCTGATTCTGTACCTCTGTGCATCAGTTCTTACAATGTGCCCTATACTTACCCATATCCCATTACCCTGAGTGGATGTGTGTACTTGTTTGATTCCATGTATTGAAGTGCTGATGAACCTCTTCTGGTTCTGTATTTGGTTTAATTGATCATTAGTCACCTCACCCTTTTCAAATTGTCTTATTTAATAACTCCCTATGTTGTTTTACAAAACTATTATAATCAAATCTCTTTTCAAACTGTTTTCCTGCTTAAATCTTTTCAAAACTATGTCAAGCACTCTCACTCTACTCTTAGACCTCTAAGTTCTGCCCCTTTTGTGTGAGCCTTGCCTTGGGACCCTTGAGCTCCCTCTGAACTTGGACATACAAAAGCTGGCCTTTCCACACTGCACTTACTCTGTCTTGGCTATGAAATCTGGGTATGAGCACTGCCCGGGATCCCTTTGAGGTCCTTAGGGAACTCTGACACACCCGGATATGAGAAAGGCTAAGAATCATGGCATTTGAGGCATTCTGGAGATTTTGGGCCTATCAGTAGGCTCCCTATAGCAAAACTTTTTTTTCTGTCTTATTTCAATTGTGTAATTTATGCAAATGGTTTGTAATAACTATTGTAAACAACTCCGGGGATGGATAGTGGAAAGGGAAGGGGTGACTATGCATGCTTTAGCTATTAAAAGGGTAGAAAACATGTTATTAGGTTTATATTCCTACTTGCATAATAGAAACCATGCTTAGGACTCATTTCATGCATTGGAGATCATGTTCCCTAGGACTTACACTTACTGTTTTCAGCATGTCCATTTCGCTATCATATTACTTAGAAAATCCTGTGTTAAATGTGTTAATAACCGGTGTTTTCTGCGATCATGTTCCTACTGCCATACGCACTTAGAGATCCTGTTTTAAGGCTAAACAACACTAACAAACATATCATTCCAGCATATTCTGGAAATCATGTTCAAACGCTGTAATATTTCTGCATATAGAAATCCTGCTTAGGATTCTGCATCTTTGCGCATTAGATACCATGTCTTTTTGCTTTTATATTTGCTTACGCACGCTTACGCCAACCATGAATACGCAAAAAGGGGATAAAACAATTTTACTCAGTTCTTACAATTAACTGGTGATAATTCTATGTGTTGAACACCTAAAATAACATGTTTAAACAACCAGTTTTCAATCAATTTTCCTTACTTCTGAGGATTGGTATACTATCTCACACCTAAGCAAGTCTTAGGCAACCAAGCCGTTAAAATCGGAAATCTGCCTTCTTGTGTATGCTGCCTAAATTCTCAACAGGTTTTAAAATCAGTAGGCAAACTGATTAGGCCTTTCTGAGTAATACAACAAATCGGCTATCTGCTTAGATTCTAAAAAAAACACCTAGATGTCATGCCTTAGGTATCTGAATACTGCTCTTAACTGTGCTTGAGTCGTGCTACTTATGTGCTTGTTTGAGGAGGAAACTCTGAGCCTTTTAATTGCTCCCATTTTGTGTGAAAGTCCTAAATGTTTTTGACTATCGCCTTAGAACTTTTGCCTTTTTTAAAACCTCAGGGGTACGTCTTGAACCACCTATAGGTAGAGGTCCTAACTCCCTCCAGGATCATTAAGAAGGGACGGGTAGCAGCACGCGATAGGAATCCGAGACCAATACTCACTTTTCATGACCAATAAGGGGACGGGAAGGGTAGACATGGATATGATGACCGGTGCGCTAATGCCACGCGTAGCCCCTTTCTAAGGAGTGATTACCGGGCATTGTACTAATGTGATCCTATAGGCTAACCAACCTAGGACTCGCCTTTACGTTCGCAAATATGCTTAGATTGTACTTCTCTTTCTAGCTTTTCATTAACTGTTTTTTTTAAACATCTGTGTACTTAAACTTAAATCCCCTACTATTTAAGCCATACTTGTTTATTTGCTAATTGTACAAATCCACAAAAACTGTTTGGCCGGGAACCACACTAGTGGATCCTGAGGGGTTCCTAACACCTTCCCCTTAGGATAATTTCAAGCCCTTACCCTGTCTCTGGTTACCAAACGTAGTTATAAATGAACCTTATAGGTGCCCTAACGCACCTTAAATCGTTAGGTGGCGACTCTTCAGAAAATGCAAACCCCTTTCCCAAAAGGAACGAGTTGTCTCAACCAAAATGTCACAAACCCGATTTCGTGAGAAAAAGGGGGCGTGACAGGTATTTTGGAGAGTCGCCACCTAGCTGATTATGGTGCGTTAGGGCACCTAGAGTGATTAACTCTTGGGTTTGCATTACCAGAGATTAGGGTAAGGGCTCGAAGTAACCTCGAGGGGAAGTTGTTAGGCACCCCTCTTGGTTCACAACTGTGGGTCCTGGCCAAACATATATTCACAAATTAGTCCATTACAAGTAAACAATTGAATCGAATAGGTTGCAAGTAAAGCACGTTAGATAACTCAAGTAATAAGATTTAGACAAATTGTGGAACAAGGGTTTTAAATAAAAAAAAGGAATTTTGGTAAAGGAGGGGTCCTAGGTTGGTTATCCTATAGGATCACCCCACACAATGTCCGGTAAACACTCCTCAATGAGGCGCTACACGTGACATTAGCGCGTAGTCATCATATCCCATGTCTACCCTTCCCATCCCCTTATTGGTCATGCAAAGCGATTGTTTGGTCAATGATTTCTATTGCGTGCTGCTACCCGTCCCTTCTTAATGGTCTTGGAGGGAGTTAGGACCTCTACTTGTAGGTGGTTCTAGACGTACCCCTAAGGTTTTAAAAGGTGAAAATTCTAAGGCGACAATCAAAACACTTAGGACTTTCAACACATAAAAAGGGCAATTAGAGGCTCAGAGTTTCCTCTTCAAACAAACACATAAGCAGCATGCAGTTAAGGTCTTTTATTATACAATGTCCTAAGACAGGATATCTAGGTGAATATGCAGAAGACAAACAACCTCTTTTAGACTCAGAAGTTATAACCCTAGCAGTTGCCTATGGATTTTTTAAAGCCTGTTAGGATCAGAAAACATTAAGCAGTAGAAACAGTTTCAGAGATGCAGTTTTAAAGATGCCCTAAGGGCTTGCCTATACACGGAGTGCTGATTAGCACATTTGTATAGAAACAAAGCAGGTTTTGAAACAGACTTCTTTAATACCTATAGGCATGATATCTAATGAGATTGGGGCAGTTTGAAAGAACTTGTTTCAGGAAATATGAAATACTTAATAAAACCAATTTAGAAATGAACTAGGCATGGACTAAGTTGATTTATTAGACTAGTTTATATTGATAGACAGAGTTTCGAATATGGTTCTCTATAGGCATAATTTCTAACGTTGTTGATCTGATTTTAAGACATGCAGACATAAACACTTGCCATAACATAATTTAGATTAATTTCTATAGGCATGGTGTCTATTAGTTAATCTGATTGAAGGCATGATTATTTAGAACCTATAGGCATGGTTTCTAAACATGACAGAATGTAAAACCTTATAAACATGATTTCTACTTGGTGAGGCGATCGAATTTAAGCATGAAGGCCTAGGAGCATGATTTCTATTGGCAAAACAATCAGATTGAAACATGAGATCCTAGGAGCATGATTTCTACTTAGTAGAGCAAAAAGTAAAGTCCTATGAGCATGATTTCTACCCGAATTACCCCATAAAACATATATCTACCCACCTTTTTCACTAAATACCCCGATATCTGTTTACAAGTTATTACAGACCAATGAATGAATTACATAAGTGTCACGACCCCAACCCCGGTCGCTAGGCAAGCCCGACCAATTCAACAACCTTAACCCTTTTTATACAGTTCATGATTCAATTAACACAAATAATTAGTAAGTCATAATACTGAAACTCTGAAATATAAATAAGACATGCGGAAAACCCAAGTAGAAATACTACTACACAGCCCGAAGAATCCGGTGTCACAAGTCTGAGCCTCTAATACACGGGTGTCAACCTACTACATATTGCTCTAAAAAAATGCGAAAATAAAGCAAATAGGTTAGATGGGAATATCAGGACCGCGGACGTCATGCAGACCTTGATGCTCCCAGATATGATGCTCGGCAGAGAAATCCTCACTCAGCCTCAGTGGGTGCACATAGATCTGCACACAAGGTGCAGGGAGTAATGTGAGTACTTCCAATTAATCCATTTTTATAAGGATCTCACTAAGCTTCAATCAATTAGGTAGTAATTTTATTAAGCGGGATAGACCAAGTCACGATCCCCGACGGTGCTCTACCCTTTGCCCGTTATCCGGCGTGCAAGTCACCTCAACAGAGCACTACAATGTGCAAATTCGGGGTTTCACACCCTCAACACAGCATTTACATCTATTACTAACCTCAAGCCGGCCAAAATCCTAGCTCGATATGCCCTTGCCTCTCAAATCGACCTCCTCGCGCGTCGAATCTGACAAAAACCACAACGAATACGTCACATTATGCTATAGCATCAATACCCAATCGAAAATAATCGAAAAACAACAATAATCCCGAAATTGACAAAACCCGAGCCCCGGGCCCACTTCTCGAAACTAAATTTTTTTTACAGAAAAGTGTTCTTCATATTCTCCCGATTCCGTACATATAAAGAACACCAAAATCGGAGTCCGTTTGACCCCTCAAATCGACCCCTAAAAGTCTCATAATCTTAGGCCCCAAAATCCTATTTTTCTACTGTTTTTCATGAATTAAAGGCTGGGATTATGGGCTATAATCACCCATAAACGAGTTTTAATAATCAAATCACTTACCTCTGTGATACCCACTAATTTTCTCTCTTAAAAATCGCCTCAGAAGCTTCTTCCCGCTCAAAAATTGGAAGAAAACTCGACCTGCTCATTATAGGTATACTGTTCACGCGTTTTACTACTCCCAATGGATTAATTGTGAAATTCTAATGAATTTAGGCTTTTGAATCACTCAATTTGACCTTATAATGAAGGAGATATGCAGGTTTTAAGATTTGCAAATAGTGCAGGTTTTTAATACGCCGTCAGGGGCAATTTCGTCATTAACCTGAAAATCTGGGTAACCTTGGTAAAATGGCCATAAAATCCTCATACGATGTCCAAATTTGACGATTCTTTTTGCTACGGGTCCGTAATTACGATACGGATCTAATGCTTCATTCAAAACAGTAATCGGAGCTCATTTGTTCAATATAATATCAAACAGTAATCGGAGCTCATTTATGCTTGAAGAAACGACGTCGAAGCATAAGAAAAACGAGCACAACGCAGCCCAAACCTATCCGAAACTCACCCGAGCTCCTCAGGACCGCATACAAACATACTAACACGTCACATATGATCATTCAAACTTAGTTTCACTCTCAAAACACCAAAACTAACATCAAAACACAAAATTTACATCGGATTCAAGCCTAAGTTCTTCTAAAACTTCCGAAACACGCATTTGATCAAAAACCCAATCAAATCACCTCCGAATAACCTAAAATTTTGCACACACATCCCAAATCACCTAACGAAGCTACAACAACTCTCGAAATTCTACTTTTACCCTCGGATCAAAATCTCACCTATCAACCGGAATTCGCCAAAATACTAACTTCGCCAATTCAAGCGTAATTCTACACCGGACCTCCAAAATCACTTCCGGTCACACTCCTAAGTCACAAATCATCCCCCGAAGCTAACCGAATCGTCAGAATCCACACCCGAGCCCTCTAACTCATAGGTCAATATCCGGTTGACTTTTCCAAAACAAGCCTTCCTTAAAGAGACTAAGTGTCTAATTTCCTTCCAAAAATCAACCCAATTCAACTCGTTCACACAAGACACTGATAATGAAGCATAACGAAGCAGGAAATGGGGGAAACGGAGCGGTTCTCATGAGACGACGGGTCGGGTCGTCACAATAAGTAAATAAAAAATAAAGAAGCTATTCTATAGGGAGCCTCCGATTAGGCCCAGATTTCCCAAAGCCTCCAATGGCCTCATATGCCTCAATTCCATAGACAAAGTCAGAGTCTAGGTGCATTAAAGTTCCCTAAGGATCTCAAGGATCCCGGGCAGTGCTTACACCTGGACTTAGTAACCAAGAATTGAACAAGTGCAGTGTGGAAAGGCCGGACTCAGTATGCTAGAGTTCAGAGGGTTCTCAAGAGGATCCCAAAGCAGTACACATACTAGAAGGGGCAGAACTTATTGACTAAGAGTAGAGTAAAAGTGATTCACACAAGTTGAAAGGTTTTAGTAAAAACTGTATTAAAACAAAAGTCTATTTGAAAGTAAATTAGTAAAGCAATGCAGACTGTTTGAAAAGAGATTGAAGAAATGAACAATAGTCCCAAACATCTTAGGATAGGTCTATACATAGACAGTTGACAGAACCAAGTAAACTCAGTAGTCACACACAGGGGTCAAGGGGTTTGGGATACATAGAACACTTGACTGCATATACATAACCCAGCAAAGGTCTAGGACTGGTTTAGACATACTCAGAAACAGCTGACCAGGCATAGTCACAAAACCAGACCCAAAGAATAAGATCATTTACATGGGTGATAGGGATATAGGTGGTTCATGGAGCACATGATGGCAAACACACATCAAGTAAGGGATAATTGGTAAGACAAGCTCAGAAACACACATAAGGTGAAATATACTGATCTCAAGGGAAGGGAAGACATGATAACATGCTAATAATGTAACCCTCAACTGCAAGTTTCACAAAAAAACCACAAATAGAAGCAAACTAGAAACAAGATGAACTGAAACAATAAGAGAATCATATTGTTGTTGGGAACTTTGAATTGAAACTAGGACATACCAGTAAAGAGGATAGTGAGCAAAATGAAAGAACCAGAGAACACAAATGGTTAGCCTTGGCTTGCAGCTGGCTAACTTAGAGCAATAGCAAGTAGCAGAAGAGAGAGAGCAGAAATTTTTAAGTATGAGAGAAAGTTGAACCAAGTGTTCATGTCTGTGTGTGTTAATGAGAGAGCATATATATAGTTTGAAAATAGGTAGAATAATAAGGTAAGAATCAAAGACAAGCAATAATTATGGAACTAGGTAACAATTAGTATGAAATTAGTAGAAGTACTCCCTTAATTAAGTGAGTTAATTTCAAACGGTAGAGACAAATAAGGAAAGAGATCACATAAGACATGGAATATAACACACAAGGAAGTAATTTCAGCATAGTGCAAGTATAGAACATGTAATTAAGGCTAGGTACATATTATTCCCATTAAGGAAATAACATAAGAGTCAGTTGACAGCATAGTCGACCATAAAATAAGGCGAGAAAAATAACTTAGAGGTTGAAAATCAGTATAGAATACAAGAGATTAGAAGGATATCAATCACAGGGAATCAAGGATTCCGAGGGCCAATAGTACTGATTTAGGGGAAAATTACCACAAATTTCTATGAACGGGGGAGGAGCACAGACTCCCGCCGCCCGCACTCCTGAGCAGCGAGTGCATGTTGATCAGGTCCCAGAGATTATTCTTGTACAACCGGTAGCCCCAGCTCAGCCCGAGGAGAGGGCAGTAGATTCAGAGGAGGAGCAGAAGAGGCTTGAGAGGTTCAAGAAGTATAAGCCTCCTACATTCAGTGGATAGCCTCAGATGATGCTCTTGGATTTCTAGAGGAGTGCTACCGCATCCTCCGTACCATGGGTATATCAGGATCGAGCGGGGTTTGCTTCACTACTTTCCAGCTTCGAGGAGCCGCCTATCAGTGGTGGCGTGCATATGAGTTAGACAGTCCGGATGAGGCAGCTTCCCTAACTTGGGCTCAGTTTTCAGATATGTTCACGAGAGAGTACGTTCCCCAGAGTCTTAGGGACGCTTGGCGCGCAGAGTTTGAGCATTTGCACCAGGGTACTATGACTGTCTCGGAGTATGCTGTCTGTTTCACTGACTTGGCTAGACATGCACCAACTTTGGTTTCTATTATTCGCGAGAAGGTTCGCCGGTTTATTGAGGGGCTCATTCCCAGCATAAGGTCTAGCATTGCTCGTGAGTTGGAGATGGATATTTCTTATCAGCAGGTGGTGAGCATTGCTAGGAGGATTGAGGGTATGCGTGCTAGGGATAGAGAGGAGAGGGAGGCCAAGAGGTCTCGAGAGTCGGGCCATTATTCTAGTGCACGTGCCCCAGCTTCAGCTCGTCATGGTAGGGGCTATATGAGTCGCCCTGTTCATTCTGCTCTTCCAGCAGCCAGTGGTATTCTTGCTCCTCCCAGACCTCAGGAGCCTTATTATGCACCTCCAGTATCTAGTACGCCTCGTGCACGGGGTGCTTTCAGTGGTCAGTCCAGCAGACCTGGCCCGAGCCAGTCACAGCTGCCACGTCCTCCCAGAGCTTGTTTTGAGTGTGGTGACAGATGCCATATGGTGAGGGATTGACCCAGACTTAGGAGGGGTGCACCTCCACAGACTTCTCAGCCACAGCATGCCCCGGAGAGTTCTCAGGCTATGATCACAGCACTAGTTGCTACCCCACATGCTCATCCAGCTAGAGGTTGAGGTCGGGGAGGTAGAGGTCGCCCTAGAGGGGGAGGCCAGGCCAGATATTATGCCCTTCCTACCCGTACCGAGGCAATTGCCTTCGATTCTGTCATCACAGGTATTATCCTGGTTTGTCATAGAGATGCCTCGGTTCTATTCGATCCAGGCTCCACTTATTCTTATGTGTCCTCTTATTTTGCCCCGTATTTGGGCGTATCTCGGAATTCTTTGAGTTCTCCTGTTTATGTTTCTACTCCTGTTGGAGATTCTCTTGTTGTGGACCGCGTTTATCGGTTGTGTTTGGTTGCTCTTAGTGGTTTTGAGAACAGAGTCGATTTGTTATTGCTCATCATGGTAGTTGATGTTATTCTGGGCATGGACTGGTAGTCGCCCCATTATTCTATTCTTGATTGTCACGCAAAAAGGTGACGCTGGATATGCTAGGTGTACCGCGAGTAGAGTGGAGGGGTACTTTAGATCATACTTCCAGTAGAGTTATTTCATTCCTTAAGGCTCAGCGTATGGTTGAGAAGGGGTGTGACGCGTATCTAGTTTATGTGAGAGATGTCAGTATTGATACCCCTACAGTTGATTCAGTCCCAGTAGTACGGGATTTCTCTGATGTGTTTCTAGCTGACCTTCCGGGCATGCCGCCCGATTGAGATATTGATTTTGGCATTGATCTGTTGCCGGGCACTCAGCCCATTTCTATTCCTCCGTACTGTATGGCTCCTCTTGAGTTGAAGGAGTTGAAGGAGCAGCTGCTTGATAAGGGTTTCATTCGGCCTAGTGTATCACCTTGGGGTGCTCCTATCTTGTTTGTGAAGAAAAAAGATGGTTCTATGCGTATGTGTATTGATTATCGCCAGTTGAACAAGGTTACAGTGAAGAACCGTTATCCTTTGCCTCGTATTGATGACCTATTTGATAAGTTACATGGTGCTTGTGTGTTTTCTAAGATTGACTTGCGTTCAGGCTATCATCAGTTGAAGATTCGAGAGCCAGATATCCCGAAGACTACCTTCAGGACTCGTTATGGTCATTACGAGTTCCTTGTTATGTCATTTGGGCTGACCAATGCACCAGTAGTCTTCATGCATTTGATGCAGAGTGTATTCCGGCCATATCTTAATTCATTCGTCATTGTCTTTGTTGATACCCAAATTTTCCTTATGTATTTTATATACTCAAAATATTCTCAAAATAGTATGTGTGTGCATCCATAAGCATGCCCAAGAGTTTTGGTATTTTTCCCTAATTTTCTAAGATTCATAAACTCGATTTATTGTCTATTTTAGCAGTACAAAATCACGTAGTTATTCTTAAAACTACCGTTTTTGTGAATAATTTATTTCCATCCTCATATTTACACCGAAATATAACAAAGGTGATTTTTGCATATTTTTACAAATTTATTTGATATTTTTAAACTAAAATCGCATAAAATTGCAATCATAGCCTATATTATGATTAATGGCATTTTACAATTATAAATTATTCCCAGTATTTTTAGATTAATTTTTATATATTATTAATTAGTTCAGTGCTTTTAATTCATTTTTAAAATCATTTTAATTATTTTTATATAAATTAGAGGGGAGAAATTGGTTATTTAATACATAGCCATTTCCAATTGCAATTGTAGCCTCAATTTGACCCCCAATTCCACCCCTAATCAAACGGCCCAATTTCAAATTCCAACCCAAACCCACAACCCACTTTCAGACCCGCCCGTTTTCTCTTTTAATCTTGGCCGTTGATCATTCTGATCAACGACCATGATCCGTTCTTTCCTTTTTAATTTCCATACCCCCTAACCCTAATCTATTCGATCAGATACGCCGCCTTTGAACTCTCATCTCTCAAACTCTCTCTATCCCTCCTCGGAACCCTAGCGTTCCCCTAACTTGTTCCACCATGATTTCACCGGCGTCCATGGCTTCTCAGGCCATGGACAGCCTATACCCACCTCCTATGGCTTCTGCATGCCTGTTGTTCGAAGGATCGAGGCCAGACCTCGAAGGTCTTCACTCAGGCCTTCACTGATACGAAGCTCCGGCCATCTCCGGCCTGCTCCATTGGCTCTTGGTCTTTTTAGCCTGTTTATGACATTATCCGGCTTAGATCGAGTATTTTTGAAGCCTTTCTCATTTCTAGGGTTCATCTGGAACCCTAAATGTCGAGGTTCTCTCCGATTATTTTAGATCTGTTACATGTTTGCACTGTTGCTTAAGTTGCTTAAACGTTTTCTCCGATTTTATTTCAAAAAGCACTTCCTTTCGATTAGGGTTTCTGGAAAGTTCTTAAAATGTTTCTGACTCTTCTTCTTCTCCTTTTCTTGGTGAGAATCAACCCCTGCTATGTCCTTATTTGCTCTTTTCTGATTCGCATGCCTTTTCGTGTGTTCTTATATTTGCTGTATTATGAAGTTTTTCTGGTATGCTCTCACATGCCTATTTCATGTGCTTCTCTACTGTGTTTTCCTACTGAGTTTTAGTCCTTTGGTTACCTTTACCGGACTTTGCTTGGATTCTTTTTAGATGTGTTTTATCGACTGTTTCTTTAAGTTTACACTACCTGAACTCGTTTAATTTTCAAGCTTTCTTGAAACTTGTTTCCTGTACTGGTTCCTATGTTCTTTGCTATTGTGCTTGTATGTTTGTCATGAGACTCTGAAAAAGTTAAACCCTAAGATTTGAGGGTTTTCTTTGGCTAATTTGGTTTTATGTTTGGACAAGGGTTCTACTTTGAAACCTTGAACTCTCAGACTCACTTCGAGTTTATGAATTGAATTTGAACCTTTTTCTGCGTTTGTGATTTTGAAACCCTCTTGCTTGACATGCCTATGTGTTTTATACGAGAACTTCTCTTTCAAATGTTTTGCGAACTGTTAATTGATTCTGAATCCCTTTAATGTTGCTTATTTGATTGTTATTGATTTTTCCTAAATTAAAACTCTCCCTTACCTCTTTTCTGACTCGAGCAAAGCTTTCAATGGGATTCTTTACTGGTTATTTTACTGATTCCTTTTCCTTGTTTTTCAAACCAAGTACCACTAGACTTTTACCTTAAATGTCTTCTATGTATTTACCCTTATTTGCCTACCTTGCACGAGATATTTACTTGATTTCCCTTCCTTAAATAACTTCTGCCCATTACTGTTTGAATGTGGACTCCTTAATTAAAAGGAGTCTATCGGCTGATTGATTTTAATTGGTAGATAGTTCCTTAATTATTACTAAACTATGATCCTTGCCTTATTTGCTACACCTGTTTTCAATTATAAATACCCTACTCTTTCATTAACACACAGACGATTTTTTAAAATCATCAACTCTCTTCTAAAACTCACACTCTTGCTTCCTGATTGTAATTTGGCTTCCCCAAATCTACTGCTTCTCCCTACTTGTTCTTCTGAACTGGTATGTCCTACTTTTGATTCAAGCATCAAATACAATGTGTTTACTTACAAGCTTCCTTTTTACTGCTTTATAGAGTTCATCTTTAAGAAAATAAATACTTATGTCTTGCTATCTGTTGTTGCAATGAATCCCTATCCCCATTCCCTTTATGTGTTTGGGCTGTATTTTAAGACATGGCAACATGCAAAGTTGTTGTCATGAATTAAGACTGGGTCCTTTGGATCCTAGCCTCTTTCAATCTCCTATTCCCCTATTCCCTTATGTGTATAAAGTTTAGGTATATCCTGGCAGCATATAAATTGCTGTCCATGGCTGAGCCTGACCTTCAAAAGGTCCTAACTCTCTAATTTTTTGAGCTGACAAGCTGGTCAGGGGTGTGCCAGCAGCCCAGTTGCTAGGCATGACCACCAACCTGCCCTGGCTCCCCCCTTATTCCCTCTCATTGCACTTACACTTACTCCTAGTCCTTAAGTCCTGCCCCCCTCTTGTGAGCCTTGCTTTGGGAACCTTGAGTTCCCTCCGAACTGGGACACTTGAGGGCTGGCACTTCCACATTGCACCTTAATTCGTTCTGTAATAACATTTGGAGTGTAAGCACTGCCTGGAACTCTTGAAGTTCCTTGGAACTTTGACATATCCGAAATAAGAGAAAGGCTTCGAAAATGGACCCCGGAAGTTGGTTCATCTCATATTGTTAGATATCGAGTCTGAATTAGGTTCCTTGGATGCAGCTTAAATTTCTGATGTAGTTTTATTTTTCTGCCTGATTCATTTGGTCTGTAATAATTTGTAATAACTTATGGGGTTTAGTGAAGAAAGGGGAGGGTAACCATGTATGCAAAAGGGGGTAGAAAACCTGTCTATAGGATTTCGATTTTTTCGGCATGTTCTCATATAGATAACCTGTCTATAGGATTTCTATTTTCAGCATGTTCTCATATAGATACCATGTCTATAGGATTTCTAATCTTAGCATGTTCTCATATAGATACCCTGCCTATAGGATTTCTGCATGTAGAAAATATGCCTATAGGTCCTTTCTGATTGTTGCATATCCATTCCTCATTAGGCAAACACGTTTATAGGTCTTAATAACCAAATGCAATCAGATGTCACGTTCGTAATAAAATGCAACACCTAGATATCATGTTGTAGGTTTTCTTCATTTTCTTCCATGCTATTAAAGTGTTTAAAATTAACAACACTAGAAAAACATGCCTATAGGAACTGTCAATCAATTCTGAATTACCTCACTCGTTTTAAGGTAATCTGTCAGTAATAACGCGTTATCAATTGCAGAACTTGTATTATTCTGTTAAAATTGGCAACTCTTCTGTAACCTGTTTACTTTTTTTCTGAAACCAGTAGATATCATGTCTATAAGTTTCACCTAGGCAAGCCTTTAGGGTAAAAGTTGTAACTGCATCAGTCTTCAATAATTGCAGCCAGGCGGACCTAATGCGGATTTCTTGTCTAAAAATATGGGCTGAACCAGTCCGCTTAACGTTTAAGTTTAATTCAGAACTAATCAGTATATGTAAGGCATGAAAATCCCTCTTTGTGTTTGTAATTCTTGCTTGTCTACTTGTTGTTTGCATTTAAAGTCACAATTGTAGCATGGACGGGAACCACACTAGTGGATCTTGAGGGGTGCCTAACACCTTCCCCTCGAGATAATTTCTAGCCCTTACCCGAACTCTGGTTTTCAAATTCAAAACCCTTAGTGTACTAATGCACTTAATCATTAGGTGGCGACTCTTCAAATTCAAAAACCCAATTCCTAAACGGGAATAGAGTTGTCTTTCCAAATGTTGTAAACCCGATCTCGCTTTAGAGAAAAAGGGGGAGTCGACAGCATGGCGACTCTGCTGGGGATTTCTTTAGGCTTCTACCACTGCATGTTATATGTGACTTTACTGTTTTCTTTATTGCTTTGTTTAATGCATTTATTCGAAACTGACTTTTCTTTTTGTTTTTTTTCTTTAACGCTTTCATTTACTGTTTTCCTTCAATACCGTTGTAATTTTGAGCAATTATTGTAATCATTATGAACGTGAAAATACGTGGCAATTTGTTTCATTCTTGTAATTGCATTTTTCAACATCATATTCCACTCGTGCCAAACAAATACCATAGCAACGCTTGATGAGTGGTTGCGCTCTTCCAATATTATTACCCCCTAAATTTTGGCAAAGGCGTATTTATGGTAAAACTAGTCGATCAGCGGTGCAGTCGACGGTTTCGTGCCTTTCCCTCTTGAGTTGTCCGCTCAAGGGTAACGGTCTAGCACCCCACAGAAACCTTATTCTGCTTAACTGTTCATGCATCACTTTCAAACCTAGTCGGGTCAGTTATGCTGTCCACATAATGACTCTTTAAGATAGCCTTATCCAAAGTCCACTGGGTTCCCCTGGAACCCAAACGAACAACACCATACTCTGTGCATTTATTTGGAGGACTAAATGCTGTTTGTGCCAATTATTGATTTAAATAGTCGAGTCTGGCGGGGGTGAGGGACTAACGCTTTGTTTTGCAGGAAATGAGGCATGAAATCCCCAGATTCGGCATGGTAACCAATATTCACCCAAGGTTGCTGAGATGGTGGGAGGGCCTTCATTCCAGTGATCGGACTCTTGTCCGCAAGTATTTGGGAAACTTATTTTGGAAATTCGGCCGGACAACAAAATCATAGAGGCTGCGACCTTATTCTGGGACAGTGATAGATCAGTATTTCGATTTGGGGATTTTGAAATGACACCATTGCTCGAGGAAATAGGTGGGTTAGCCGGTATTCCTTGGGAGACTCCAGGTTTACTCATGCCAGAAAACCGCAAGGGTAAGGGTTTCTTCAAAATGATGGGGTTGAAGAAAACTTCAGACTTGACTTGTCCCTATGTCCCTCTCCGAGTCATGAGGCAGGCAGGGAGAAAGCAAGTCGTACCAAAGGTCGAAAAGATGAGTCATTTCAGGGCTGACTTCCAAGACGACGATAGCCCATACAAATGTCAAGCTCAACACATGTGGAACAGTAAGATCATCCTGGAAAAGGATTCCATAGAGCCTGACAGATATTATGCCGGCTACACCTCATACTATCCAGGTTGGCTAGAAGAAGATCATGTTGGGTTAGGACAGCCCGGGTCTGCTCGAGGTCACAGGGTCATTGACGAAAGGGCTGAGATACAGGTTAAGTACAATCAGTTGCGCAAAAGAATCAGGGAGTGCGAGAGTGAGCATCAGGAGATTCAAGAGGCTAATCAAAAGTTGATCGAGGAATGGAAGGATATGGCTGTCAGAGCCAACAAGCGCCTAGGGCATTTGGAGAGGGTTAGTAGAGCTGGAAGGGAAGTTCATCTGGAGGATCGAGAATCGCCAAAACGCCGAGGGAAATGAAGGAGGACATTTGGCTAGGGCTTATTTGCTGCTGGGATTGTGTGAGCTGGTGACACTGTTCGATGGAGCCAAAGATGCCGAGTTTGGGGAAGGTCCTTCTGGGACCAAATAGTTAGGAGTTTCTTTTCTTTTTCGCTTTGAAATGTAATAAAGCCAATGACCATTAGTGATATTTTACTTTATGCAATTTTAGTGTCGTTTTGGGATTCGTCTTATTATTATCAATAAATGAGGCATTTAGCATTATACCTTCTCCAAATCAACTTGTCACTAGGCCTACCTCGCGCACAACGAGGCACCCAATCTAGGACACGATTTATATTCTTGTACTATGCCTTTAATATTGCAATATTTTTCTCAGAATCCGTACTAACTTGCTACCTTTTTGTTTTTACTTTTATTTTTTATTCCCCTCCCCAAAAGGTTAGTTCGTGCATTCTGGCATCGTCATCCTACTCCACAAGATCTAAGGGCCCTCCACCTCCTCCTCCTCTAAGTCCTATCAAAAGCAAGAACAAAGCAAAAATGGAGAACGTGAACAACATCAGAAAGGACGACTCAGCTGAAAGGGTAGAGGTCCTCAGGGTGTTCAGGTATCCAAAGAAAGTGCCGCTCAGCTCGAACAAAAGTTACTGAAATTTCAAAAAGAACTAGACCAAGTTCGGAACTTGGCAAGTCTGTCATTCTCCCTCACGACTCCAGACATCAACTTTCCCAAAGCTCAACACCCCATACCTCCACAGGACATCCCGAAGCCGCAGAAACAACCCGCTACTCATCAAAATTGCAACACATGTCACAACAACGCTCCACTCCTCATCCCTGAACCATCAAGTGATCATACCCATCACATTCCCATCTATGTGGAAACCATGCCACAATACACTCAACCCATTACAAACACACCAGAATCTGAGGACAAAGACTCTCTTATCAAGAACCTGGCAGCCGAGCTCAGGAAATTGACTAGCCGAGTCCAGGGCGTTGAAGGAAGCAAAGGCATTGAAGGGCTGAATTATGAGGATCTTTGCATTCAGCCAGATGTTGAACTCCCGGAGGGGTACAAACCTCCCAAGTTCGAAATGTTTGACGGCTCGGGGGATCCTAGAGTCCATCTGAGGACATATTGTGATAAACTGGTCGGTGTAGGAAGAGACGAGAAGATCCGCGTGAAACTCTTCATGAGAAGTTTGAAAGGCGATGCGCTATCTTGGTACATTAGCCAAGATCCCAAGAAGTGGACGAGCTGGGTTGGAATGGCGTTCGATTTCATGGAGAGGTTCAGGTTCAATACAGAAAATGCACCAGATATCTTCTACATCCAAAATCTAAAAAAGAAACCCACTGAGACATTCCGCGAGTATGCTACTCGATGGAGATCTGAGGCTGCTAAGGTCAGGCCGGCCTTAGAGGAAGAACAAATGAACCGATTTTTCGTCCGAGCTCAGGATCCGCAGTATTATGAGAGGTTAATGTTGATAGAGGGCCATAAATTCTCCGATATCATCAAGCTAGGAGAAAGGATTGAGGAAGCCATTAAGAGCGGTATGGTCACTAATTTCGAGGCACTGCAGGCCACCAACAAAGCCCTACAATCTGGTGGCACATCCAAGAAAAAGGACGTGAGTGCCGTGATGGTCGCACAAAGAACCAAGTCTCCAGTAAAATACCAAGCCTACCCAGTACCCCCTCTCACATACCAACCTATTCCCAATTACTAAGCACCTCTGCCCTCTTACCAATTTCCATCACCTGCTTACCACTCATCTCCTACCTCACCAAAATATTCCCAACCTGCACCCGTCTACCCAGCCTATAATGCTCACTACCAATCACCTCCTGCCCGCCAAAACTTCCCCAGGCCACGCCATAACTTCGACCGTAGACCTCCCAAGCAATACACCGCCATCGCCGAGCCAATCGACCAATTATATGAAAGACTCAAAGCAGCCGGTTACGTCACCCCAATCCCTGCCATAACTCCAGAAAATCCTTCCTAGTGGGTCAATCCAAATAAAACCTGTGCGTACCATTCCGGCATGAAAAGGCATACCATTGATGAGTGCCGATCTATGAAAGACAAAATCCAAGCTCTAATTGACAACAAAATCATCGTGTCCAAAGAACCTGCTCCTAATGTTCGAAACAATCCTTTGCCTGATCATAAGGGAAGTGGTGTGCACATGATCGAGGTAGAAGATGATTGGGACCCCAAGGGGTCGATTGGATTAATTGCCGAAGGTGACGAGCCCAAGAAACCGACCGTCACATTAATCCAATTGTAGTCCAGATCCAGCCCTCTGGGGATGCTGAAGTAAACATGTCTGTGCCTCTCGAGTTTGAAACACCGTCATCCAAAAGGACCGCAGAGCCGATTGAGGTGGAGTTTGGGTCTCCAAAGGTACCATTTGAAGTTGTGTTGCCACCCAAAACGAGAGTGCCCATTCCTGTAGCGATGTCAGTAGTAACGCCATTCCATACACAGACCATTCCTTGGGATTACACCGCCGAGGCAAGAAGGAAGGGAAAAACTAAGTCTGGAGAAGCAATCGCAACACAGGGTATGACCAGGACTGGCAGAATTTATACTCCAGAGCACTTAGTTGAATCAAGTAAGCAGGCCTCTGGACGGCCTATTGAAACTGGACCTAATGATCTCTGGCGGAAGATACAGGCGAAAGAATACTCAGTTGTTGATCAATTAAATAAAACACCGGCGCAGATCTCCATTCTAGCTCTGCTGCAGAGCTCCGAGGCACACAAGAACGCCCTAATGAAGATACTGAGCGAGGCATACGTACCCAGCAATATAACTGTAGGAGAGATGGAAAATATGGTCGGGCAGATATTGGAGAGTCATAAGATCACTTTCCACGAGGATGAGTTGCCCCCTTAAGGTTAGGACACAACAAAGCGTTGCACATCACTGTGCAATGTGAAGACTATTTCATCACCAGGACTTTGATTGACAGAGGATCCAGCCTCAACATTTGTCCATTGGTGACCCTCAGAACATTGGGGAAGAGTCTACATTAAATCAAGGATGGGGCTATCAACGTCAAAGCTTTCGATGGTTCCTAATGGTCCACTATTGGGGAGATCAGTTTATGTCTACAAATGGGGCCAACTTGGTTCGATGTTGATTTTCAAGTAATAGACATCCCAGCATCCTACAACTTACTACTGGGACGACCATGGATCCACGCCGCCGAAGCTGTAGCATCAACCCTGCACCAGGCAGTGAAGTTCGAGTGGAATCACCAAGAGGTGATTATTCATGGTGACAGGAGTAACCCCATATACAGTCGCCAAACCATCCCAGCGATCGAAGGGAGAAGGAAGCTAGGAGGAGAAACTTACCACCACATTAAGCGAGTCAACGCCGTGGATAAAGACAAATGGTGGGATAACAAGATAGAAAGTATACTGAATTGTAGCGAGTATGAACCTGGCAAAGGGCTCGACAAGAATCACCAGGGAATCACCAAGCCTATCAAACTGAAGAAGCATGGCCACTTTCGGGTTAGGGTATGGATATACTTGGCAGGAATTCAGGAACTGGTCGCCACCATGGCGCGGCCCTTACTATCCGCTGGAGCACCCAATACCCCGTCTGGAACAGACTTTCCAGCCGGCCGACATCATATATGGGTCAGAGGAAGATGAAGCATTAGCAGCAATGAAGAACCTGTTCTTGGAAGATGACAATATGGACTGTCACGTCATTCTCGAGGAGGAAGGGGAGGAAGGCCCTTCTATACAGGCAGTGAACCGAGGAGAGCGCCTCAACAATTGGTCCATCAGAACCACCAAGGCCCGGAGAGCTTCGGGGTAGCAAGGCTGAACAAAGCATTATACATTATCTTTTACTTTTTCATTAGTTGATTTCCCTTCAATATTATCTTTAAATTTTTGAAAAGAGCTCCGATGTTCAAAACAATTTTTTGGCATTTATCGAAGCATTTCAGTTTTTATATAAATCTCGCTCTTATTATTTCTTTTTCTCTGCCATTTACTTTACTTTACACATCATTACTATTACTTATCTTGATGAACCGATGAATGTGACATGCAACGAGATAACGCAACAAATGGACATAGACTCAGAAGAGGATGAGATACCAGAAGAAGTCGTTAAAGAGATTGAGGATTTTGAGAACAGACCTAAGTCTAACTTGGACGAAACTAAGGTTATCAACTTGGGGAACACAGAGAATGTCAAGGAAACGCGCATCAGTGTTCACTTGTCACCATTAGGGGTGTTCATGGTTCGGTTTGGATCGGTTTTTCCCTAAAAAGAAACCAAACCAAGTAAATCGGTTTTTCAAATATTAGAACCAAACCAAACCAATTAAGTCGGTTTTTCTCGATTCGGTTTATGTCGGTTTTTCGGTTTTTTCGGTTATTTGTCGGTTTTTTCTTAAATATAAGACATACACTACCAAACACATATTCCGGCGACCACATTTTCAATGTAACACTATCAAATCAATTGCCCTTTGAGAAATCTATTATTTACCAAGATATATTGATGATAATTGAATCAAATAGTGATGAATAATTTAAGGACTCAATTAAAAATATGTTATTTTTAATACGAAATGGATTCTTACACTAAACAAAAGAAAACTACCAATCAAACTATAATGTAAAGGTAAAGAACTATATTAAAAGTGCAAACTATTAACATTTACCATAAATTTTTTGAAACTTTGTATAACAATATACATATATATAGGTGTAATAATAAATTTTAAATAGCTACTCCTATAGTCGGTTTGGTTCGGTTTTTTTCTGACTAAAACCAAAACCAAACCAAATTTGATCGGTTTTTAAAATTCAAAACCAAAACCAAACCAAACCAAAAAGTATCGGTTTTTTTGGTTGGTTTGGTTTGATTTTCGGTTTGGTTCGGTTTTTCTGGTTTTTATGAACACCCCTAGTCACCATCAGAAAAGGAAGAGTACGCGGAGTTCTTAAAAGAATATGAGGACATATTTGCCTGGTCATACGATGATATGACCGGTCTCAGTACATCTATCGTAGCTCATAAACTGCCAACGGATCCGACGTGTCCACCGGTAAAACAGAAACTCAGAAAGTTTAAACCAGACATGAGTTTGAAAATCAAAGAAGAAGTTACCAAGCAAGTCAAAGCCAAGGTTCTCAAGGTAGTGGAGTATCCAACATGGTTAGCCAACATTGTGCCAGTGCCGAAGAAGGACGGGAAGGTCAGAGTCTGTGTCGACTACCGAGACCTCAACCGGGGCCAGTCCGAAAGACGATTCCCCCTGGCCNCTAAATAATTAACTTTAATATTATTTACAATTTCAAGAAAAAAACTATAGTTGACGGAAAAAAAAAATTAATTAGCATTTTACTTTTGAGTTATAGCTTCCGTGTGCCTATTTTCTAGTACCTTCACAGTCGTGCAAATATGACAAAAAATGGTGGAAATTTAAATTCTTAATTTTAAACATTTGATAATAAAAGAATCGTATAATTCAATTCAACTTTACTACTAACTGGCTTTAAATAAGGACATTTAGAAATGGTAAATTAAGTTGATTTTGAAGTCTAAATTTTGTGATTTTTTTAATAAATTTCAATAAGAAAAAAGTTAATATTCAAAATTCTAGCTGATTTGAAAATTCAAAATATTAGAACAATAATTAAATGATAATTTTGTCTAATGTAAAATAAGTTGACTTTGTTATTTAAAATTTAAAGAAAAAATTATATTAATAATTTGATATTACTTTTAAATTTGCAAAATATAATGAGTACTTTACTTTTGAGTTATAGCTTATGTGTGCCAAATCTTACGCCGAAAAAAAATGGTGACATTTTGAATAATAAAAGAATCTTATATAATTCAATTCAAACTAAAATTAGATAAAGTGAAAGTTTAGTTAATTTTAAAGTCTTATATTAATATTATAATTTTTTACACAGTTAAAGTATTTAATAACCAAAAGTTTAATATATTCCAAATATCTAAAATGTTGAACTAATAGTACTATTTGAATAAGCAGCAAGGATTCATGTTAAGATTAGATAGTCCTAAAAATTGTATAGTTTTATTCACGTGATATACAATTCAACTAAGGAAAAGAAATATATAAGGCAAGTTTAGTTTCTTTTTAATTCCTAAATATTAGGATTTGCTACAAACAAGGAAAGAAATTCTAGTTGTATTAAAGTCCTTAATATTAGGAAAAATAATTAAATTACAATTTTGTCCAATGTGAAATCAATTTTTAAAGAATAAAAGGACGAATAACATTTCCCTAAGGGCCTTCGTGCTTTTAATATAGTATAGATAGATTGTGCTAATGACCTTTTAGACTACGGTCTAAAAAATTTTCTTGGCAAATAAATTTTTTTATAAGAGAAGGTTAAATAAAAATCTAAATATTTTCTTCTCTCTTTGGGATGTACTAATCAGTTTTGGTAATAAAATTAACTAATTACCCAAAAAAAATTAATTTTTTTTTTTTATAAATTATTGCAAATATCAGATCACAATTTAATATTTTGTGAGCAAACTGAAAATTATATTAGCAAACACTAGACCCAAGTCCCACATTGCTCAAAAAAAGATAATCTTATATTTACCCATCTTTTAAAAAGGGGAGGCAAAATTTAAACAGTAACCTAAAAAGATGATATTTGAGTAAATTAATCCAACCTTTCTTTCGGGAGAAATACACGAATAGCCTTCAAAGTGGACGGTCTTGAATTTTTATCTCTACTTATCCGATGGGCATTGTAAAACTCAGGTGCTCACCTCACTCAAGCTCGAGGTGAGCTACAATGGAGATCGGAGAGAGACAGAGTTCGCATGTCGAAGAGAGAGAAGAAAGAAAGATCTGGAATGAGCCAACCGACCTTTTCTTACAGCTGAGGCATCAATATATACAAAATGTCCTAACGAAAGTGAATTAACAAAATAGCCTATCTAATAACAAATTAGCTAACTAGCCACTTTATAAATATGTAGTCACTTTTACATAATTAGCCATCTCAACACCTCCCCCCCCCCCTCCCCCAAGTTGGTGGTATAGCAAACACTGCCAAGTTGTACAAATCTGCTGAGTGCTTGACTCCCGTTAATTCTTTGGTTAAAACATCTACAAGTTGGTATGTAGTTCCCACATGTTGCAATGAAATCAACCCTTTTTGTAGCTTGCTTCTGACAAAGTGACAATCCACCTCTATGTGTTTGGTTCTTTCATGGAACACTGGATTTCTTGCTATATGCATGGAAGATTGGCTATCACAAAATAGTGTAATGAGTTTAGGAAAAGGAGCTGTGAGCTCCTCAAACAGTCTACTAAGCCATACCAACTCCCCCACTACCTTCCTTAGAGCTCTATACTCAGCTTCTGCAGAGGACAGTGAAATGGTGTCTTGCTTCTTCGATTTCCAGTTGACAGTGAACCCGCTTCATCAAAAATAAATACTGTGTATATGTATAAATTATGATTAAAGCTACATAAATTTTGCATAAATATTTTATTTGAACCCACTTGACAACTACTATTTTACGACTAAAGTCATGTACTTCTAAGATCGAACCCGCATGTACAAAATCCTAGGTCCGCTACTGCACACAAGTGGTACTCTAATGGTTTTTGGTTGTTGTTGAGGCACGGGAGCAATGAAGAAATAGAACAAATAACAAAAAATTAAACAGGGTGCTCATAAATCCTTAGAGATTGAACTGATTCTCGTGGTGAACTTGATGTAATACACCCAGAAGTGAGTTCCACCAACTACAACAGCAATAGAAGTTGGACTTAATTCATTGAGAGCATATGTCTCACAATAGCTTAATTCAACTGAAAGCACCTAACAAGGGCTTATTTCAATCAACACATTAAAGTCAGAATTGGCTATGGCTGTTATAAAAATGAGATATCTCCTCTCCAAATTCAAAATGTCACTCCAATACAGTTCCACCTCAATGAAGCTCTCTGTCTAGATCCATTTCCTAGTTGAGGATCAGGTTGAGCTCACAAGAACAAATAGTGGCTTATCACCTAACCTGTCCCGGCACTACTAGAAAATGGCAGATTTCCGACGGCCAAAACGGTCGGAATTTGGTCGGAAATCACGTATTTCCGACTACATTCCGACCGAATTTGGTCGGTCGGAAAAACGATTGTCGGAAAACAATTTTCGACCGAATCCGTCGGTGATTTCCGACTAAAGTGGTCGCAAATTTCGAAATGGTCAGACTACCAAATAATTCAGTTTTCCGACTAAAGTGGTCGGAATTTACCGACTGAATCGGTCGTAATAATACAAGAAAAATACATAATTAATAATTAAATTTTATTTATTTTCCGACGGAATCCATCGAAAACTGTTGAAAATTATTTTTTTTTTTGAAATTTCCGACCGAAGCGGTCGGAAACTATTAATTAAAAATTAAATTTTATTTAATTTCCGACGGAATCCGTCGAAAACTTCTGAATATTAATTTTATTTTTTAAAAAAATTTCCGACCGAATCAGTCGAAAATATGACAATTTATTGTTAAATCTGGGGAGCTTTCCGACCGTTTCAATCGGAATTTTGTACTAAACTGAGCAGAATTCTGCCTTATTTCGAGCTACACCACCTGTCAAACTATCACAAACAAAAAAATACCAACGAACAATCTAAACCAACGATACATTAATACAATAATACGAACCAACAATACATTAACACTATCTAAATTAACAATACATAACAATTTCTAAACCAACAATGTCATCCATTAAACCAACAATACCAACATTTAAACCTAACAATTTTGGGCATACAAACATCCAAATAGCAGCCCATGTTCAAGTTTAAAAGCAATACATAAAGTTGTCTCTCACAATCAAGTTTACCAATAAACCAAAACATCACAACTAAACTACTNTTGGGGAATAACCCAGAAGATCACACAAACAAGCAGAAATACAAACACAAACATATAGTACTAGAAAAAAATCAGAAGATATAGTGATTTCGAAAGAGGTTCAGAAACCCTAGTTTTAAAAAGAAGAACAAAACGTTGAAAACTTTAAGCAATGTAAAGATCGAGTAGAGTGTAGTGTAAAACACAAAAGAGTAAGTGAAAAATCGTTAAAAAGACAGAGATTTAAGAGGTCTAGGTAGAAATTAGGGTTTCGTAAGAAACCAGTGAGAGGTAAGAAACCTGGCTGTGAAACTCGTTAATAATGGTGTTCGTAGCACCATCGGACCAAAACCCATCGGAGAATGGCCGGAGACGAACCAGGCAAAGCTTCCGGTGACCATGTTGTATGGCAGGGCTTCTAGGGTCTCGAAGATAGAGGGAATCAACAAAACAAGGTTTCACGGTGGCTGGTGGTCGAGAGAGGTGAGGCTGGAGGTGGCCGGAGAGGCGGTGGATTCATCGGAGAAGAAGAGAGAACCAGAAGGTTCTAGAGAGAAGGGAGAGCAAGAGACCAAGAGAGAGAGAGAGAGTCTCATGAAAAATGAGGGGTCGGGGGAGGATAGTTGGGATTTAATTTAGGAAATAAAATTTGGGCCGTTGATCTCATTTGATCAACGACTCAGATTAGATCGGAGTTGGACCGGGTAATTGAATTGGGTGTGGGTCGGGTCTAAGTTGAAATTGGGCTGGGAAATTTGGGGGTTAGAATTGAAATCTGAATGGGCCATATTTGTAATGAGATGAGGCTACATGTTAAATAGCCTAGTTCTCCCTTTTTATTTTATAAAAATAGTTAAAATAATTTTAAAAACAAATTAAAAATACTGAACTAATTAATAATGTATAAATATTAATCTAAAAATACTGGAAATGATTTTATAATTCTAAAATGCAATTAATTGTAAAATAGGCTATAATTGCAATTATATGCATTTTAGCTTTAAAAATTCCAAACAAATGTGTAAAAAATATGCAAAATTTATTTAAACTATATTTTAGCATAAACATGAGAAATAAAAATGAATTATTCACCAAAATGATAATTTTGGGAATAATTATTGAATTTTGTAGTATTAAAATAGACAATAAATTGGTTTTAAAATATCTTTTTTTTTTAAAAAAAAACTTGGAAAAATACCAAAACACTTGGGTATGCTCATATATGCATATATATGTCATTTTGAAAGTATTTTGAGTATAAAAAATACCTAGGGAAAAATTGGTATCAACATGAGTTAGACATTACAAACGTAAAATTCTATATGTAAAACTAAGAAATTTTTTATAAATAATTACCATTCTTAGTTTATGGGCCTCAAAAGTAATCGAACCTCCTGTGTGCAACGAGCCACCTTTTTTAGAGGCACGGTTTGCCTTTGCTTGTTCACTCTTAGCCTTCCATTCTGGGTATTCCATTTCTCAAGAAGTTTATCCCAAACATCTTCTCTTAACCAGTCCGGCATTTTACCAAAATTCCGAGCATCGCACATAGTATCTTTAATCCTTATAGCAGCTTTCTTCTCGAAAATACTATTTATTGCATTTTGATGCTGAGGATGCCATGTACACCTTGTCTGCAATATAAAAAAGTAACATTATATGAAGACGATAATTATTAAATAAATATAATTAATTTTTACCCTAAATTGATTCCACATTTTCTCTCTGATGCTGTATGGTATCTTTCTCCAAGAAGTCCACGGCTCATGATAAAATGGTTTCATAGAATCTGTAACCAAATGTGTAGTTTGAAAGGATGGCAAAAACCTGCATTAAAGTTAACATATATATAATTAATAAACATCTTTTAATTGCAAATAAATATTCCTTAATGTTAACATATCTAAGAGTACATTCAAAACATAAAAATTTGTATGAGAACTTTCTTACCCATCCTTGTGGGGGACGATTATCAATCGATTATAACTATCAAATTGCACATCCCCTCCAAGATTCTGCCTGCGTCTACGAGATGGTGCAGAAGCAGCACTAGATGTAGTTGGGCGAGAGCCTCCAATATCCAACCTAGATATGCTGGGAATGGATGATGATGATGGACTGGAAGATGATGGAGCAACAAAAGACAAACCATCATGCTGACTACCATAAAAGCTCGGGGGTGCAGGAGTTGGTGAGCCAGTAGGATGACTACCATAAAAGCTCGGGGGTGCAGCAACTAGTGAGCCAGTATGCTGACTATCATGAAAGTCGGGGGGTGGAGCAGCTGGTGAGCCAGTATGTTGACTACCATAAACGACCGAGGGTGCAACAGCTGGTGAGCCACCATGCTGACTACCATAAAAGCCCGGTGAAGATAATGGTATAGAAGGTGTGGGTACAAAGTTAAAAACGGTGTTACTTTGACTGCCTTTAGCAGGCATAGAATAATACCGAACTGAATTATTAGATGGAGGGGGGATAGTGAACATGGTAGATGGCAATGAAGTCGACTGAGGGGGATGAGGAAGAGGATGACTCATATTTGGCATAGTTGAGGAAGTTGGAACAGATTGTTTTTTCTTCTTAGATTTCATCTTTTCCTTCCCCTTAGATGTCATATCTGTAATATAATCATAATAAAATACAAAACAAAAAATACAACAAGTGACAGTAAAAATAAAATAATTAATCAACTAAAGAAATAAATAAACAACCTAAAAAGAATAACAAGTTAATCTTCATCGCCATCTTCATAGTAATCATCTAAGTCTTCATCATCGCCTGTTTCACTTTCATCTAGTAATTCTTCCTCATCACTTGTTTCATGTTCAACACCTCTATCTTCGTCCTCATTTGTAGCAAGGACAGAAGGATCAAATTCTTCATATATCCCTTCATTATGCTGCAATTCATCTGTTAATTCATCATCCACTATTGATTCAACATTTGAAATGTCATTTAGGTACGCCACATCTAATGCATCTTCGACTACCACTCTACCCACGGGCTTTGTTTTCAAAACTACCCGCCATGCAAACTTATTCTTGCTCAAAGGATAAGGAGCATAATACACTTGTTTCACCTTTTGTGCAATGATAAAGGGATCGTAAAGTCTATATTGCCCCGTGTGTTTAATTTCAGCAATGTTGTATTGAGCGTGCACCTTTGTACCTCTATTTGGTGTTGGATCATACCATTTACAACGAAAGAGTACCAACTTTTTCTTCAGCCAACCTACAGCATATTTCAATTCAAAATCTCTTGAAGCACACCATAATAATTAACATCTCCATCACCTTTCACCCACACCCCATTATTGTTGGTTTTCTTTCCATTAGACCATTCTTCTGTATAAACTTGTACCCATTGACCACGTATTTAGACATCATTCTTACTCTAGGGTCAGGTCCCTAAGCTATATCACGTAAAAATGGGTCTTTAATGCCATTAGCTCGATCATGAACCTATATATATAATTAAATATAATCTAGAATATTAAAAATATATATAATTAATTACATATAATAAAAATATGTTAAATAATAAGTAATACTTACAAATTCTTTAAACCACTTTGAAAACTTGGGATAAACAACATCTTGCCCATATGTGCCCACAAAGCAACTGCCATTATGATATTTATTAGTTAAATCAGTGGTATATTTAATATAAAAGTCCGTAATATATACGAATATATATTTACCTATAATAAGGTTGGACCTCAGGGCAATTTAACAATACATGTGTTGTAGCTGACTTTAGCTCCATCTCAGACGACCTTCGCTTTGGACTATTTCTTGGACCTCCTTTACCTGGTTGATTAAAAATGGAAAAGGGTGGTGCCAAAGGATCGATTTCGCCTCCATCGTCATGCCGATTCGGTCTATTTCTCAAACATGGCACATCATGTTCAAAATAGTATGAACAGAAATAAGATGTTTCTTTAGCCACATATGCCTAGCATATCGAACCTTCAATTCTTGATCTATTTTTTATGGTGCGTTTACATTTGCCAATAGTCATACATAGTGTTATTTTTAGACAAAATAATCTTTAAAGCGAATACAAAAGGTAAATGATTAAATTTCATTACCCCTCGAAGGGATACATCCGTCTACATTGAACTGACCCTCCAAGCCGTGCCTCTTGTACAAGGTGAATTGGAAGATGTTCCATTACATTAAAAAAACCAAGAGGGAAAATTTTTGCCAGCTTGTTTAAAGTTAAAATAATGTTACTCTCCATATAAATTAAGTTCTCCACCCTCAATGTGCTAGAACACAAATCCTTGAAAAAACAACTTATCTCTGTAATCGGTTTTCATATTCGATCAGGCAATGCATTGAACGCAATAGGCATCGACGCTTCCATGAAAATATGACAATCGTGGCTTCTCATTGACGCCAACTTCCCTTCTTTCATGTCAACACACCTGGATAAATTTGATGCGTACCCATCAGGCATCCTCAAATTGTTAACCCAACTACAAATCTCTCATCTCTCATCCAAGGTGAACGTGTAACTGGCTTTGGGCTTCTGTATCTTGTTGTTAAAGTATGCCAGATACAGCTCACTTCGCCTACAATATTTCTTTAAGTCCATCCTGTCCTTCAAGTTATCTTTGGTCTTGTTAGTAACATCCATAATAGTGTTAAACAAGTTATCAAGAAATTTTTTCTCGATATGCATGACGTCCAGTTTATGCCGAAGAAGATTGTGCTTCCAATAAGGTAATTCCCAAAATATGCTCCGTTTAGTCCAGTTGTGTGTGACACCATAACCTGATTTAGATGGTGGAGACTCTTTTACTTTAGGCATATCCCTTACTCTGTTCCAAATTTTTTCCGAACACAAGCAGGCCGGTGGCTCCTCAAAATCAGTTCGGGTCTTCATAAATGCACTTGTATTTTGCCTAAATTCATGATTCATTGGCAAGAATTTACGGTGGCAGTCGAACCATGTATTTTTACCTCCATGTTTCAAAGTAAATGCTTTAGTGTCTTCCATACTATAAGGGCAAGCTAACTTTCCAGCAGTCGGCCACCCGGACAACATTCCATAAGCAGAAAAATCATTTATAGTCCACATCAAAGCAACATGCAATCTGAAGTTTTGTTTGCTTGATATATCATATGTTTCCACACCTTGATGCCATAATAATTGTAACTCATCAATCAAAGGCTGCAAGTATATATCAATCAAACTTTTCGGATTGCGTGGACTTGGAACAATACAAGTTAGGAACAGATATGGACTTGTCATACACAACTCGGGCGGAAGATTATATGGAGTAACAAACACCGGCCAACATGAATATGGTGCAGCAGAGACAACAAATGGAGTAAATCCATCTGTGCATAATCCCAACCTAATGTTTCTTGGTTCACTAGCAAACTCGGAGAACACCCTATCAAAATGCTTCCACGCTTCTCCATCTGACGGATGACAGAGTATACCAGGTGTCCTTCTATGTTCGTAGTACCATCTCATATGAGGAGCAGAGCTCATTAATGCATACAACCTCTTTAACCTAGGTATAAGAGGTAAGTAATGCATCGCTTTAACTGGAACTTTCTTTTTTGTATTGGAATTTGTGACTTCCTTAAAACGAGGCTGATTACAAAATTTACAGTTCTCTAGAGATGCGTCGTCCTTATAGAATAACATGCAACCTTTCTCACAACAATCAATTCTCTCTGATGAAAGACCCAACTTAGAAACCAATTTTTTAGCAGTGTAGAAATCTTTTGGTAAGTCAATGTTACTCGGATTAAGTTCATTCATAAGTCCAATAATAGAATCCATTCTCTCTTGAGAAATAGTTCTATCCGATTTAATACTTAGCAATCTAACCGCAACAGACCACTTGGAATGCACCGAGCCTTCATACAATGGACGACTAGCTTCTAGTAACTGTTCATAGAAACGCTTAGCCTCATCATTTGGTTCGGATTGAACCCCAGGAAACGTCCCTAAAGCATCCCTCATCATTTCATTGTATCAAGAATTTTCAACATTATGCTCCGCAATGGGACTACCCTCACCACCAAAAGAATTATGAAAGTTAGAATCATCTAAACTAGCATGATTCTCCCCCTGAGAAGTCCATATATACTAATTTTCTACAAACTCTTTCTTGTAGAGATGGACTTTAACTTCGTCTGATTTCAATAACTTAACACATTTACATTTCACACAAGGACACCTAATCCTTCCTCCAATAAGAAAATCATCAAGTGTTTGAGCCTTAGCAATAAATTCAACAACCCCTTCAATAAATTCATCCCTCAACCCCACACGATTAGGATGATTTCTATTATACATCCATCTACGATGTACAAATTCCATCTACACAAATAAAATCTATAAATGAGATATTTAAAATAATTTGATTTATTTAAACTGTTTAGCAAGTTTTTCATATATTAATGTGTAACAATATCTTCTGCACTTGAAAAATAATCAAATAAAAGTTTTTACTAAATTCTTATTAGTTAAAGAAAAAAAATAATTCATATTTTGCTTGCGAGAAGAAAAAAAGATCTTTTGTCAGTTAGATCATTTGTGTGTTTTCTAGAATGTATACCAATAAATTGTTAGTTATTAGTATAAATAAATATAGCAATAAATATATTATTTAGTTAGCATTTTTTATGTGAATTATTGACGCATTTATTTATTTGATGTAAATATGATAAATTATTTCCAAAATTCGACTGTGACACTTGATACATATTGAGGGAAGCAGCTACTACTACGTGTGGTCCAGTCTTTTTAGCAAATGAACAATTTCTCCTATCAGTTCAAATTATCAAAGCTGCAATAAATGGGTATAAATAACCATGATTAGGATCCAAATTTAATATATTAATATATTAGCACTACCTTCCAGCTTTCTCCAGTGCTTTAATTTTACTGGAGTGATATAAACCATGTAAGGTGGCTATCAGATTGAGTTACTTTCTTCCTTTATTTGTGTACAAACATAATTTGGCACCTCAACAGATCTATATTCTTATCCTTTAGAACAAAATCACATAAAATCCTTTTCCTCTGTCACAATCAAGGCTAGCTAACGTCATTCCATATGTTTGGCATATTGCTCCTTTCTTCAGATTCTTCCTAAAGGACCATCTCATCTTTACGCTATTAGTCATTGAAATGGCTAAAAGAATTGAGTGAAAATACACAACATGAAAAAGGAGGCTAAGCTTTCTCTTTACATGTATCTATGAGTTAAATTTGTTCGGAGCACTAACAATAATATCAAGAATTTTACTATCAGTTAAGTTGATCGGTATTCGGTATATATAAAAAAGTAGTTCTTCAAAGCAATCTAATATAGTAGTAATTATATAAGTTAAGAAAATAGAATAATAACATGCTGTAATTAAATAATTAACTATATTATATAAAGTATCAAACTCTATTTATTCTCTCCGTTTGTTGTTAATTTCTGCCGAATGGGGATATAGAAAATTAGGGGTATCAAGATATATCTTCTTTAACAAAATAAAATTTCCCAATTTCATACTTAAAATTTTAAATATAATTACTAAGACAAGTTGTCTTTTTCTCATTCTATAAGTTTCAATGCTTGGAGTGGAGGATCTGTACACAGTGGAGGGTTTGGGTGGGGAAACTTACCTGGCAGTGGAGGATCTCGACGGACTTGCAGCGGCGCCGGCGAGTGCTGGTCGTTGATGGAAGCGAGGGGTTTAGGCGGAGAGAAGTTTAAGTGAGAGAGAGAAGAGAGAAGGAAGAAAAGAGGAAAAGGAAAAGAAAGGGCGTCGGTTAGGGTTTTTTTTAAAAACTCTCTGACCGATTCGGTCGGTAGGTTGGTCAAAAGTAGTCAACCTCGTTTTACTAAACATTTCCGACCGAATCGGTCGCTAGTTTTTATTTATTTATTTCTTTTCTTTAATTATTTCCGACCGAATTGGTCGCTAAAAATGGCGAGGAACTTTCTGCCAAAATTTCGACGGACATAGACGCAATATTAGTCGTAAGTATTATTAAAAACTTGAAAATTATATTGTTATGAAAATTCCGACCGATTCCGTCGGTAAATTTCCGACTACTATTTTTACNAACATTGAGAGTTAGGATCCATTGTGGATCAAGTCATGGCCTGGGCAGTAATTAGGATACTGTCAGGCCAAGACCTTAACTCAGCACATAGAAGGGAATAAGGGTAGGGATCCATACAGGAACAGAAGCAAAGAAGGAAAAATATTTAGCACAAGTTACAGAACATGAACAGTAAAGCAAACAAAAGACTGAAGCTATAGAGTAAACACATAGTGGTGAAGCAGAAAGTTTAAATAAAAGACATACCAGTTTCAAAGGAAAACAAGTAAGAAAACAGTAGCCTTGAGAGAGCCAAATTGCAAACAGCAGTTCCAAAATCTCAAGCAAAGCAGAATTCCAAATAGTATTGCAAGAAGGAAAGTAGGTAGAAGTGTTTTTGCTCGTGTATTTCAGTGTGTGTGTTCGTGTCTTGTAAAGAGGGAAGACTAGTCTTTATATAGTTTTGAAAAACATGCAATACATAGGCAAAGAGTGCACAAACATGGAAATAACAATCAATTAGTATCAATTAAGACAACTGGACTCCTTTAATTGGGGAGTCTAGTTCAAACGGCTAGTCAAGGCAGAATAAGGAAGAAAATCAGTTTAATAAGGCTGATTAGGGCAAGGAAACGACATAGTGCATAAACAAGACCAATTACATAGTGAGTAATTAAGGTAAGGTTGGAATATTAGTGTGTTTATTAAAGTAAAATAGGACATCAGTTCGAAAATCAATCAAGAGGATCCCAGATCCAATTGTAATCACAAGGAATCCCAACTAATTAAGGAAAGAGTTATATAAGTATAGAAATAATTCAAACTGGTACAGAATTACAGAAGAGATACACAAGACCATGTATTTAAGGAAAACATCACAAGCATGGGATTTTTACAAAAAGAGACCAAGAAAACAGCCAGTAGGTTAAAGGAGATTCAATCGAAAGAAATCAGCAAGGGATCATTAGCCTTATTAAAGGGATTTCGAAATCAATCACTTGGCTGGTGAAACCTTTTAGAAAGAGGAGTTTTTTTTCTCATATAAAAAGCATACAACTTAAACAAAGAAAGAGTCTAACAATGACAGTTCCAGAGTCACAAGCAAACAAGATTTCGAGTTCCAATTACAGACTCACAGCGAGTCTGAAAACCTAGGGTCTCAAAGTGGAACCCCAATGTCACTTATAAAAGAAACCCCAAAACCTAGGGTTTTGAATAGAGTCAGAGGTGAGAAGGCAGGGTCACTGAGACAGGCTCAAAGATCCTTTTCAAAGACTTCTGAGAGGCAAACATACGTGATAGCAAACACATCGATTCAAAGTCATGCTTGAAAAAACTTGGAATTCAAACAAATTTCAGAAGTTTTAAACAAAGTAGGTAAGAACATGCTTAGCAGAAACATCAACAAAACTCAGTAAGGGGAAACAAAATCAAAGAGCACAGGATTAAACGCATATAGCAAAGAGTGAGGAACAAACACTCGAGTTAACATGTGAACAAAGAATAGAAAAAGTCTTATATAATCGGAAAAGAAACAAGAGAGAGCAAACTCGAGCATAATGACAAATAAACATACGAGTATAAAACACATATGAAGAGAGAACAAAAGAGTCAGAAAACATTTAAAGAAGCTTTTTCCAGAAACCCTAAAAATCGAACTTGAACAATTTTAAAAAGGAAATTTTGGGAAAAGCCTTAAAACGTCAAGTAAAGATCAAGCATGCCACAAATCTGGAAGAAATAGGCACGTAGAGAACCTTAGACGACTTTAAAAATCAGCAGAGAAGACCCTAGAATGAGAAGGTCTTGAGGAAAGTCGGATCCTGAGTCGAAGAGGCTCATATTGCTCGAACTCACCGGAGAATGGCCAGAGAGGCCATGGATCTTGCAGATCTGAAACAGATCTAAGGGAAGCCATGGAAGTTGGCCTCCGAACTTTGGTCAGCTTAGGTTTAATGGTGAAGGAGAGTGAGTACAGGCCACCTCTGGCCAAGAATGCCATGGATTCCGATAGAAATAGGACGGAAGTAGGTCGGATAGGGCTAAGGTTCTGGAGAGGGCTAGAGAGGATCTGGGAGGTGAAGAGAGTTCAAAGGCGGCACATCTGATAGAGTGAATTAGGGTTAAGGGGGGTATGAGAATTAAAAAGGAAAGAACGGATAATGGTCGTTGATCAAAATGATCAACGGCCAGGATTAAAAGAGAAGCTGGGCGGGTGTGAAAACGGGTCGTGGGGTTCGGGTTAAAATTTGAAGTTGGGTCGTTTAATTAGGGTGGAATTGGGGGTCAAATTGAGGCTGTAATTGAAATAGGAATGGGCTATGTGTTAAATAGCCAATTTCCCCCCTTTTATTTTATAAAAATAGTTAAAATGATTTTAAAAACAAATTAATAGCAGTGAACTAATTAATAATATATAAATATTGATCTAAAAATACTGGAAATGATTTTATAATTGTAAAATGCTGTTAATCGTAAAATAGGCTATAATTGCAATTATATGCAATTTAGCTTTAAAAATACCAAATAAATTTATAAAAATATGAAAAAACCACATTAATTATACTTTGGTGTAAATATGAGAATATAAATAAATTATTCCCAAAATGATAATCCTAGGAGCAATTATTGGATTTTATACTGCCAAAATAGACAGTAATTGATTTTAAAAATCTAAAAAATTAGGAAAAAATACCAAAACTCTTGGGCATGCTTATACATGCATACACATGATATTTTGAAAGTATTTTGAGTGTAAAATACATAGGAAAAATTGGGTATCAACACTCGTGCAGCTAGAGGGTGAGCTTGGACTCAGGATGGGCCATGAATGTCGTGGGGTTTGCACCCCGTGTAGCGGTGTTGGAAGACGTCGGTATGTAGATCCCATAGGCGAGATATCTCCAGTGAGCAGGATGGCGGTCGCATGGTTGGCGAAACTTCTGCAAAGGGTTTTATTGGCTATGCAGCAAGGAGATCGATCGTGTGAACGTGGTTGATGATTCAGAGTATAAAAAGAAGTTTTACAGAAAGATTTCCGAGAATTTTGTCGGTTGATTGCGCAAGGTTATGTCAATAAGAAATAAAGGATCCTGGTGGAGTCCAGAGTTGATGGGTAGAATAATGGCTTCAAGCTAAGTGGGAGAGTCCCACCGCCTATGATTAGGGTCGCATGGTTAACTACTTGCGAGGTTTCCGGTTATTAGCAAATTTATGGGTCATTTCAGCTACAGAAAGGACATAAGCGGTGATTTGAGCAAAGGAATTGTTAAAGGAGTGCTATGGTTGGCCTTATTGGCCCATGTTCAGACTTGGGGAAGGATTGAAGACTTATGCCTTGTATAGATGTGGATTTCAAGGGAAGTGATTCTGCCGGGTGCTTCGTCGAGAGGGTACTCATGTGCTAGAAGATTCATGGAGTTGATTATATTCGGGGCCAAGCCAGAGCGGGTGGCTCTCAACAACGGTCCTAGTGGATTCAAAAGGGTTAAAATGTGGTGCCTAATGGCTTCGAGCCTATGGATACAGTTAAGAATAAAGCCTTGTAGCAGCTTATAAGGAGGTGCCCAGAAGGCTCTATGATGTTTTGACTTGCAGGGTAGCATTTGGGGGGTATGAAATGGTTCGTGAGATTTGAGACAGCATGGTCTCGTGACTCAAGGTCACTCGGGATGAGTGCGGATGGAGTATGTTACGTGTTGAATGAAGTTATTATTATTTCTAAGGCAATCATGGATAAATTAGAAGAAGATAGATTGATTAGCCATAGTTGAATCGGCATGTGGGTGGCAGTGATCACTTCCTTCAGTGCGATTGAGTTATGCAAGTGATTTGTGGCGGTACATGTGAGGCTTGTCGGCCGCCGTAACTGATGTTATTCAAAAGTATCCCACTGTTGTGGCCTGCCAGGCGTAGGCGGATCCCGGAAGGGCTATGGTGGCTCAGACCACTACTTCGAGATTTGCGTGTGCTACAGTTATGAGAGTTCACCTGTGTGTTGCTAAGGATCTCCTGAAGTGAAGAGTTTTATATGATGAAGTGATTAATCCATTTGTGGTTACGGATTTATGATGAAAGATCGTGTTCTATCGTATAATGGAATGTTGGGTGCAGCGAGTGGTATGGAATTCGAAGAGAGGATCAAGGTTACAGTTCGGTGTTGACATAGATTGCACGAGCTCAGATGAGCAAGGAAGTAGTTTCGATGTTTAAAGTAAGCTGGTATTGTCTTCAGCGTCATCTGAGATCGGTGTTTTGTGAAAAAGGCTTTGCATCCTGGTTAAAGATTTTTGATCGCTTTTTAGCGTTAGCGCGGCCAGTGAGTTGGATGTACAGATCTGTGATCTGCTACGGAAGGTTGTGGGAGCGTGCCCACGGAAAGGTTGTATTAGTATGGCATGAAGCCACTTGATCGATTGAAGAGTTAAATCAAGTATGAAATTGTAGTGATGTCGTTAAATTAAGAATTTATGCCTGGAGGGCACTCGGTTTATTGGGGTTGTGGACTGTGGAGGATTACTTCGGTTATGATAGTTGTTCTCATGTTTTATGAGCGAAAGAGGAGTTATTATGGACCTTTGAAAGGTTATTAGTCTAGTTCAGTGCGATCAGAATTGGCTTGAGGTCTATGGATGAATTCAAATGTGAATATGGGCTCTATATCAGGCCAGGTGTGTTCATTTTAATAATGCGCTCTCTATGGAAGAGTAGTCAGGATGTTATTTTGTCGTCAGTTATTTCACTACTAGAAAATTCCAGATTTCCGACGGCCAAAACGGTCGGAATTCGGTCGGAAATCACGTATTTCCGACTACTTTCCGACCGAATTTGGTCGGTCGGAAAAAAGTTGGTCGGAAAACAATTTCCGACCGAATCCGTCGGTGATTTCCGACTAAAGTAGTCGCAAATTTCGAAAAGGTCAGACTACCAAATAATATGCCTTTCCGAATAAAGTGGTCGGAATTTACCAACTGAATCGGTCGTAATAATACAAGGAAAATTAACAATTAAAAATTAGATTTTATTTATTTTCCGACGGAATCCGTCGAAAACTGTTGAATATTAATTTTTTTTTTTTTGCAATTTCCGACCGAATCTGTCGGAAACTAATAATTAAAAATTAAATTTTATTTAATTTCCGACGGAATCCGTCGAAAATGTCTGAATATTAATTTTTTTTTTAAAAAAGTTTTCGATCGAATCAGTCGAAAATCTTATAATTTATTGTTAAAACTGGAGAGTTTTCCGGCTGTTTCAGTCGAAATTTTGTACAAAAATGGGCAGAATTCTGCCCAATTTTGAGCTACCCCACCTGTTAAACTATCACAAACAAAAAAAAAAAAAACCAACCAACAATCTAAACCAGCGATACATCAATACAATAATACGAACCGACAATACATTAACACTATCTAAATTAACAATATATTAACAAATTCTAAACCAACAATGCCAACCATTAACACAACTTAAACCAACAATACCAACATTTAAACGTAAAAATTTTGGGCATAAAAACATCCAAATAGCAGCCCATATTCAAGTTTAAAAGCAATACATAAAGTTGTCTCTCACAATCAAGATTACTAATCAACCAAAACATCACAACTAAACTACTACACATCAGATTCAGTTTGTTCATCCTCATCATCAGATAAATCATGCCCATGTTTACGAAAGAATTTCTGCATCTTAACAAGTGTTCCGTATTGGGAGTCCAATTGTTGCTTCAATCCATGAATTTCGTTTCTCATATCTTCCATCTGTTCTTGATTTTGAGGAGAAGAGTTGGCTAAGAGTGGGTTTGGATGACCTGTAGGTCGATGTACTCCTAGTCCGTAGACTCTGCCTTTGTTTGCTCCACACGCTGCCTCTGTCCACAATGAAGCCATATCATCAGGTGTTGGTTGAGTTGAAGGAGGTTGAGTTTGTTGTCATTCTTCCAACCTTTTATGATAATCGTCCTGAAATGAAAAACATAACTATTATCTAAACAAACTAATATTAATAAACCATAAATAGTTATGAAGTTAGAATTTTACATATGTGTCTGACGCACGCGTCTCCACCCAGTGTTCTCTTGTACCATCCTTTTTCTTTTTCTTATGCAACTCCTCGAAGACCTCGGCGTAACTCACATCTCGCCCTCTTTCCTTTTCCTTCATAAGAAAAAGTATGAGTTAGATTTTACAAACGTAAAATTCTATATGTAAAACTAAGAAAATTTTTATAAATAATTAACATTCTTAGTTTATGGGCCTCAAAAGTAATCGAACCTATCCGATTTAATACTTAGCAATCTAACCGCAACAGGCAACTTGGAATGCACCGAACCTTCATACAATGGACGACTAGCTTCTAGTAACTGTTCATAGAAACGCTTAGCCTCATCATTTTGGTTCGGATTGAACCCCAGGAAACGTCCCAAAAGCATCCCTCATCATTTCATTGTATCGAGAATTTTCAACATTATGCTCCGAAATGGGGCTACCCTCACCACCAAAAGAATTATGAAAGTTAGCATCATCTAAACTAGCATGATTCTCCCCGTGAGCAGTCCATATATAATAATTTTCTACAAACCCTTTCATGTAGAGATGGACTTTAACTTCGTCTGATTTCAATAACTTACCACATTTACATTTCACACAAGGACACCTAATCCTTCCTCCAATAAGAAAATCATCAAGTGTTTGAGTCTTAGCAATAAATTCAGCAACCCCTTCAATAAATTCATCCCTCAACCCCGCACGATTAGGATGATTCCTATTATACATCCATCTACGATGCACAAATTCCATCTACACAAATAGAAATCTATAAATGAGATATTTAAAATAATTTAATTTATTTAAACTGGTTTACTACATCTTCTACATCTATTTTAAGTTTGTTTTCTTTATAAATCAAAATGTAGGACTCTCTAAACAAAGAAACCTATTAACATTCTCACCATATACATGTCGCTGAACATCTAAGCTATGCATCTGTATGTCTAATATCAAACTGCTACTAATGTTTTGTAGTGTATTGACATGTACTATGTTAGACAAATTGGAAGTAATCACCATTAAGGTCAATAAGTTGTAAATCAAATTGCCTTTAGTTATGTAAAACGTGTAGGATATGTAAGTTTTCGTTCGTGATCTAGAAGTTTATATATTACATTACTGCTGTTGAGCAAGTTTTTTATATATTAATGTGTAACAATATCTTTTGCACTTGAAAAATAATCAAGACAAGAAATAATTTAACAAATATAGTACTTATTTAAAGTAAAATGTGTATTACAATCTCTAAGTCTTAAGAAAGTATCCTGTGATTCTTCTGCTCAGCTAATTCAATAACATAATACTCCCAGTATCTTTTACATACAGACTAGTAGTTTTATCTTCATCAAATAGATTAACTTTAAATGAGGAAATTAAACATCTTTACAAGTTCAGTTTTAATTCAAATTGATGTAGCAATTATTTATCCTTGTTGTAGCTGTCAAGTCTCGGCCTCGGACAAGTTACGAACCAAAGGAGTAGTAATATTTTAAGGGAAAAATAGAGACATTCGATTTAAAAGGTGGTCCTTCTGATTTATATGTTTCTTGCTTTCTAAGAGTAACACAAATCTATATATACACACAACAATGGACGGAGACACCAACATTCCCTCTAACAGGGTGGCAGCATTAGGTTTTGTTAGAACCTGGACAGTCAAGCACGTTAATTTAGGTTCATGCGCAAATGATCTAAGCTAACCACCTCAGGCTAACTAGTCGTTTCCAGACATAGAGGAACAGACTAAGGTCCTATTGGAATAAAAGGTAGCAATCGAATATAACTAATTTTCTTGTGCAAGGCATATATAGAATGAGAAATGCTGAAGTACTAACCTCTTACTTGTCCTGAATTAATTAGGACGAGAAAGGGGCATCTTATTTATTAGAGAATTCGATTACTATGGTCAAATTGGAAGTCTATATCTATTATATTATGTAACAATCAAAAGCCTTTCTTGATTCTCAAGTAAAAACTATAACCTGCTTGACCTAAAACTTAATACCCATTTACCTATGTTTATCTATTTTCAAGAAGATAAGCACAAATAGAGCTAAAGATGTAAATTTTACCCCATTCAAGTAACTGCTTGACCTAAAATTTAAGAGCCATTTCTCTATTTTTTTTTTCTATTTTCAAGAAAAAAAGCATAAATAGAGCTAAAGATATAAAGTTAATCCCATTCAAGTAAACTGTAAGCTGCTTGACCTAAATTTCAAGACCCTTTTCATAATTTTATCTATTTTAAAGAAATAAGTACAAATAGAGACTCTTCAGCGTAAATAAAGATGTCCACATGAATAATAAACTCAAAGATTAGATCTCTAATCATATATTGAAGAAGATTATTGTATACATAAATTAAGGATAATTCATAAGCTCCAATAAGAAAATCAGCTAAAGGAATTGCAGGTAGGAAATACGAACCAAAAGCCCTATCTGAGAGGAATTCAGACAACAATCAACGAGGTTTAAAATTCCAGAAGAGGCTTTATGCCTTTTACAGTATAAATAATATGTACGCAGTGGAGGGTTTGGATGGGAGAAACTTACCTGGCAGTGGAGGGTTTTGACAGAGTTGCAGCGGCGTCGGCGAGCTGCTCATTGATGGAAGCGGCGGTGAGGAGAAGTTTAAGTGAGAGAGAGAAGAGAGAAGGAAGGAAAGAGGAAAAGGAAAAGAAAGGAAGTTATCGAGGGTTTTTTAAAAAACTCTCCGACCGATTCGGTCGGTAATTTGGTCAAAAGTAGTCAACCTCATTTTACTAAACATTTCCGACCGAATCAGTCGCTATTTTTTATTTATTTATTTCTTTTTTTTAATTGTTTTTGACCGAATTAGTCGCTAAAAATGACGCGAAATTTTCCGCCAAAATTTACGACGGACATAGACGCAATATTAGTCGTAAGTATTATTAAAAATTAAAAATATATTTTTATGAATATACCGACCGATTCTGTCGGAAATTTCCGACTACTATTTTCCGTCGCAAATTTCGGTCGGAAATTATAGTGTTTCATGTAATGATATATTGCACCGTGTGAGTTGTGAGACGGCTTGGTGAATTGCTTATGCGTTGAGGTTCCACGTAGAGATGATGTTATATGAGCAAAATGGCTCCTAGGATTCAGAATCGTATATCGCACCTCATTGTGCTTGAGTTCTGTAGCTTATAGCGCTATATGTCCCCTCAGGGGTGGTATTATGCACTTAGCGTGCTTATGACCGATATTCGGTACTTTGTTGTAATGAGCAATTCAACACGATGTGCATCTCCTTAGGTGAGAGTTATGTTATTTGGATCGGGTTGCGCGCCGCAACAGTGTGATGTTGAGTACAGTTCCCTAAATCTGTTTTTATGTGTTTCGTTTCCTATTTTTTCTAAGTAGAACTCATATTAGTTGTGTGCCCGCGTCGCATGTATGATTCGCGAGCGGGGTAGTTGGATTTCCTTTTCGGAGTTCGTCTTCATTGTATCGCGTTCGAATTGGTAGCCTGTTGGCACATTATGGCATCATATGAGACTTTTGATTATGTCCGGGGTGGCTTATTGCCTGAGCAATTCGTACTGGGTGAGACGAGATCGTTGGATTTAGGATCAGTGCAATCTGACTATATGAAGTATATTAAGGAGCTAAGACCATTATTTGGTTCAGAATGAGGTGATGGTTCTTGTCAGGAGTATAGACCCAATGATTTGTTGATTCGGCAGTCGGTTATGAATTCCTACAAATCTCTTCCGTCATGGCGGTATTAGAATTAGCGCAAGACCTATGTAGGTCATGAGGTGCAATGAGAGCATCAGATTCGTGGAATTTCGATTAATTTGATCAGAGAATGTTATTGTGGCCCTGTGAGTAAATTGGTGCAGGTTGTGAATTCAGCTAAGGTATGCAGTCATGTTTTGGTGCTGCGTGTAGTTATTGATACGGTGAGCGTATGTTGGAACAGGCCTGTCAGAGAATTTCGGATGTTGGAATTGGGCTCTAAGGCTTATTTGCTTAAGTGAACAAGGATATCTTCAAATCGACCGGGCTAGGGTGCCCAGCTGAGTCGTAGTAGCACGGGTAGGTGCTCGAGGTGTTAAACAGTGATTTCGAACAACCCCAGCACAATTCTTAGCACGTTCGAGGACGAATGTATGTTTAAGTGGGAGAGAATGTAACGACCCGACCGGTCGTTTTGAGCCCAAGCTCTCCGTTCAGCAGTTTAAGGCCATGAGCAGCTTCCTTTATGGTATTATGACTTGTACGCGTTGTCGGAATTAAATTTCGGGAAGTTCGAAGTTGACTTGGAGAGGAAATTCTCATTTCAGAAGCTTTAAGTTGAAAGAATTAGATAAGGTTAGATTTTTGAGTAAACGACCTCGGAATCAGGATTGAAAGGTTCCAGCAGGTTCGAATGATGATTTCGGACTTGGGCGTATGTTCGGGTCGGGTTTTGGATGACCTGGGAGCGTTTTGGCGCCTATTGTGGAAGTTAGCATTTTGGAAGAAATTTTATAAGTTTGGGTTGAAGTGCATTTCAGTGTTATCGATGTCTGTTTGGGATTCCGAGTTAGGGAATAGCTCTGTATGGTGATTCTGGAGTTGGGAGCGTGATCGGAAGTGAATTCGGAGGTCCGTGGGTCATTTTGGAGTCATTTGGCTAAAGATAGAAATTTGAAGGTTTTCGAGAAGTTTGACCGGAAGTGGACTTTTTGATATCGGGGTCGGAATCCAATTCCGGAAGTTGGAGTAGGTCCGTAATGTCGAATATGACTTGCGCGCAAAATTTAAAGTCAATCGGACGTGATTTGATAGGTTTAAGCATCGAGAGTAGAAGTTTGAAGTTCTAAAGTTCATAAACCTTGGATTGGAGGTCGATTCGTGGTTTTAGCGTTGTTCGATATGATTTGAGGCCTCAAGCAAGTCTGTAACGTATTTTGGGACAGGTTGGTATGATTGGTTGGGGTCCCGGGGGCCTCGGGTGGATTCCGGGTGGTTAACGGATCGAAAATGGAATTTTGGAAAAGGCTGAAGTTGCTGGTATCTGGTATGACCGCACCTACGAGGTGGCTAGGACGGCGTAGATGCGGTTTGGGCAAAGGGAAGCTGGGATCGCAGATGCGGTCGTCTGGCCGCAGAAGCGGGACCGCATCTGCGGGAAGGGTAGCGCAGAAACGGAAAAAGGGGGCCTAGAGGAAACCGCAGAAGCGGAAGGTTGACCCGCACCTGCGGAACCGCAGAAGCGGTCATAGGACCGCATGTGCGGAAAGTGCTGGAGTCATTGTTTTGTTTTAAAGTCGGGATTTGGCCCATTTCTTTCATTTTCTCTTGGTTTTGGGCAATTCTTGGAGGATTTCAAGAGGGGATTTCATCATTCAATGGCAAGGTAAGTCATCCCCATCCATCTTAAGTTAAATACATCGATTATGTATAGATTTTGGCATGTAAATTGGTAGAAATTTGGGGTTCTGGTAGAAAGACCTAGAAATTCATATTCTTGGAATTTGACCATGATTTTGGGTATAGAATTAAGAGAAAATTATATATTTGAGTTTGTGAGGCTATGGGTAAACTTGTTCTTCGAAAATTTTGGAAATCCGGGCACGTGGGCCCGAGGGCGTTTTTGTCAACCTTTCGATCGGGGTTAGGAATTGTTATAAATTGGATTAATATGAGTAGTTTATCGTATATTAACGAATTTGCATAATAATTGGCTAGTTTTGGGAGTATTTAGCATCTATTCAAGTCTTCGGAAGGGCGTGGAATGCCGGTTATGGATCTTCGGAGCGAGGTGAGTCTCCTTTCTAATCTTGTGAGAGGGAATTGTCCCTATAGGTGAAATAATTGATTATGTGCTCCTATTTGTGGGGGTTACGTACGCACGAGGTGACGAGAGTCCGTGCGTAGCTACTATTATGTTATTGTCCGGGTAGTTTAGGACCCAGAAGCATGATGTACTTGGAATAATTGTAATGTTATTGACAGTATGAATTGCTGAAATCCTATCGAATTGGTAAATAAATTGCTAATAGAAGTATCTGCGTCGCATGTATGGTATGCGAGCAGGGTGATTGTTTATTTAAATTTGACTGAGTCGCATGTATGATTCGCGAGCGGGGTAATGGATGCATCTATGGGTCGGGCCGCTCGACCCTCGGCAGTGCACATTTTAAATATTATTGGATCGGGCCGTACGTCCTCGGCATGAGTTGCGCATGCTTGTATTGCTTGCTGTGATAGTTGTTGATGTAATATCTACTTTCCCCGACTTGAGAAAATTGTCAATTAATGGATTATGAATCCGGAGATTTTAAAATAAAAAGGAGCTTTCACCTGATAGTGACTCATCTGAACTTATACCGTTGTTCTTAATAAACCCGTGAGTCATCGCATTAATAATATTATTACTGGACATTTAGTAAGTGCCAAAGTTGCCATCTCCTCTCTACTTCTTCGAGATTAGGCGGGATACTTACTGAGTACACGTTGTTTTTGTACTCATACTACACTTCTGTGCATTTTTGTTGCACAGGCACTTGTACTACTAGTGGCCTACTGGGCGTAGCAGCATGGATGATACTGGGACTAGGTGAGTTGCATTACTCGAACTCGAGGCGGCCCGCAGCTAGTATAGTCCCTTCCAGTATTTTGTATTTACTTTCTGTCCATCTGTATTCCGGACGGATGTTGTATTGTATTGTTTCTTAGAAATAGCTCATGCACTTGTGACACCGGGTTCTGGGATTGTTGTAAAGTATTTTATATCAACTGCTTATTATTTAATTTGATTTAAGACGATTATCTTTTTAAAATGGTGAAATTGAAGGAAAAATCATAGATTTCAAGAGTATTAAGACAAGGATTTAATTAAGTAATTGGTTGGCTTGCCTGACAGTGGTGTCCGGTGCCATCACGACCCTTAGTGGATTTTGGGTCGTGACATCGGAGGAGAAGAATATCTCATTTTGTTTGTTTCAAATATAGTAAGTTTCAATACTTTGTTTACCTTTATCAATTACTACTTCATGCTTTATTTCAAAAATAAGAAAAAAATTGTGAAGACATACTGATAACTGTATAAAATATTAATCCCTTTGTTTCAATTTTTATGTGTACTTTTTTATAGTACGAGGAACAAACCGACTAATTTTCGGTGTGAATTTGGATAGGATTTTTAAAAATTCTGAAAATAATATTTACATGCTCAAAAACTAGATAAAGAATATTATAAGCCACAACAGTTAACAATTCAAAAATTTGAAGAGTATTTTCAAAATATATGGTCAAAGTAACTTTTTTGAAATTTTCAATTAGTAATATTTAAAATACATAAAGATTTATCTATATATGCAAACACATTTATAGTGAAAGTTTTTTTTATTTGAAGTAGGAGTATGACAAATATCTCTTCTATAATATAACAACGATAATTTCAAAAGGATATTAGTCAATTCTAATTAAAAATTATGCACGCAAAAAATATTTTTATAATCGCGCGAAGCGCGGCCAAATACACTAGTTCATTATGTATTTGGGTGTTGTGCTCGTTTGAAGTCTGGTCATGTATGATCTGATGAGATGACCCGAAAGGTCATTACTTATTTTTAAAATAAATTATACATTTCGAGGCCTTAAAAACCTCTTTTAGCTTCACCTAGATTTGCGTGAGCAGTCCGGGCGCATAGCCGGAAAGCTATTATGTGAAAAATCTGTGAAAAATGATAAATTTTGACTATAAAATGAATTAATTTGACTTCGATCAACGTTTTGGGGAAATGGACCCAGACCCGTGATTTGAATATGGGACTTGGGCGTCTGCCCGAAATCGAATTCCGAGGTCCCAAGCCCGAGAAATGAATTTTTAAAGAAAATTATTTTTTGAAATTGTTTAAAGAATTTGGATTAGAACATTTTGGTATCGGGCCCGTATTTTGGTTCCGGCACCCGGTACAGATCCTATATGTAATTTAAGATAATTCTGTGAAGTTTGGTAAGAAACGGAATCCGTTTGACGGGATTCAGACCTTAAATATAAAATTTGATGTTCTAAGAAGTTTTGAAATATTTCAATGATTTTGAGGTTTAATTTGTTGTTTAAGGGGTTAATTTGGCGATTTGATCGCACGGATAAGTTCATATGATGTTTTTGAGTTAGTACGTATGTTTGGTTTGGAGTCCCGAGCGCTCGGGTGTGTTTCGGATGTGTTTCGGAAGGTTTTAGACTCTTAAAAAGTTGCAGGTTTTCAGTTGCTGGTATTCTGGTATTTTCTTCTTCGCGTTCGCGGGAGGACCCTCGTGAACGTGATAAGTTAATTGTGCTGAAGGAAAATTCCTTCTACGTGAACGCGAGACACAGGTCGCGAACGCGAAGTTTTGGGGGGTCTACCCTTCGCGAACGCGAAAGCTTTGGGCCTGGGCAGGGCGAAGGAAAGCTTGTGCATCGCGAGCGCGGCCACTGACCCGCGAACGCGGAGGCTCGAGGAGCCAAAGCTCTACGAACGCGAGCCTGATGTCACGAACGCGAAGGTCTGTCAGACCTAACTCATCGCGAACGCGGTGACCAAATTTGCCCAGTTATTTTAAGTTCCAAAAATAGAATGCATTACGGGATTTTTATAATTTTTCACAAAATTCTTTTTCTCCACACCTCTTGGGCGATTTTTGAAGAACTTCATCGCCATAACCTCTTGGGTAAGTAATCTTTGACTTGTTTTCTTCCATTTTTATCAACACCAACTAGATTTCTAGGCCTAAAACATGTGATTAAGGGTAGAAAATTAGGAATTTCGGTAGAGTTAGGGCTTTTTGATTATTTGGGACTTTGACCTCGTTTTGGGGTCGGATTTCAAAACAAATTATATATTCGGGCTCGTGGGTGAATGGGTGATCGGGTTTTGGCCCGAACGTCGTGTTTTGACCAAGCGGGCCCGGGGTCAATTCTTTACTTTTTGGGAAGAATGATTGGAGAGCTATAATTAAGCATTGAAATTGGATTGTTTAGCGTTATTTGATGTTATTAAGTCGATTATGTCTAGATACAATTGATTTGGAGCCGAGTTCGAAAGGAAAGGCGGTGTTTGAGGCTTGAGTTGGCCGTGGAAGTTCGAGGTAAGTGTTTGGTCTAACCTTAGCTTGAGGGATATGGAGTTGTGTCCTATTTGCTATTTGTTTCTTGTTGAGTATGACGTATAGGCATGGTGACGAGTATCTATACGCTGGTGTCGAGCATGACCTTGAGTGTTATATTGTGATTTCCATGATTTTGTTGTATTATTCATGCCTTGGTGAAGGTTTCTATTGTTATGTAATGTTTGTGGAAAGAATTGTGACCTATGAACATTGAGGAGCGTTGGATCAAGTCGTATAATGAATTGTGAAAGTATAAGTGATAATTGAACCTCTAGAGTATTGGCTCGAGTTGTGAAGTGAATTGTGAAGTAAAAGTGAGAAAGAGGAGAGATCATTATGTTGCCCCCTTGCCGGGCTATTGTTGAGTTGTGGTTCCGTTGCAGTGTGTTCTTAATTGATATTACGGATGCTTAGGTTGATGATTCTTTGTATTGGGTAAGGATTATGGTTATAGCTGAGGTAGCTAGATGTTGGAACAAGTTTGGTTATAGCTGTTTCTCCCTCGCCGGGACGTAATTACTTATGTTGTCGAATCCCTTGCCGGGATAGTGTAGACCTTATTGATCCCTTGTCGGGACTCTCGTTATGATTGTGAATATTATATGTGGATCGGGTTGCACGCCGCAACAATATTATATGTGGATTGGGTTGCACGCCGCAACAATATTATATGTGGATCGGGTTGCACGCTGCAACAATATTATATGTGGATCGGGTAGCACGCCGCAACAATATTATATGTGGATCGGGTTGCACGCCGCAACAATATTATATGTGGATCGGGTTGCACGCCGCAACAGTGTTGTTAGATATATTGGGATCGGGTTGCGCGCCGCAATAATTATTGGTACAAGCGTGTTTAGTTTGGATGTTAGATTCTTTTGTTTTGCTGTGAATTCTAAGCTGCCCTTAGACTGTTACTCTGGATTTACTGTTAATACTGGTATACCCCCGCTTTCCGCTGTATATTATATAATTGCACAGGTTTATTTGGTTGTCTGGTACTAGCCTTGTCACTACTTCGCCGAGGTTAGGCTAGGCACTTACCAGCACATGGGGTCGGTTGTGCTGATACTACACTCCGCACTCTTTTTGTGCAGACCCTAGTGTTGTAGACTTCGGACCGCTGTGAGATTGCTGATTCTTGTTCATCAGGCGACCCGAGGTAGTCCTGCAGGCGTCCGTAGGCCTTGGCGTCTCCTTCCATCTACTATTCTTGTTTCTTTCATGCATTTCCAGAGACAATGTTGTATTTATTTCTTTCAGACCTTTATTTATAGTGTTCTTAGACCATCTGTCAAACTGTGATACCAGATCTGGGTAGTCGATATTCAAACAGTTGTATTGGATTTATGTTCTGATAGCTTATTGCTTTTTCTTCCGCTTATGTTAAATTCCGCTGGTTAAATGTTACTACTTCGCAATTGTTAATGATTATAAAATGGGTAAAAAGATAAATTGTGCAAATATTTGGCTTGCCTAGCTCGTGTTAGTAGGCGCCATCACGACTCCCGAGGGTGGGAAATCCGGGTCGTGACAAGTTGGTATCAGAGCTCTAGGTTACATGGGTCTCACTGTTCACAGACAAGCTTAGTAGAGTTTGAAGGATCGGTACGGAGATGTCTGTATTTATCCCCAGAGGCTACAAAGTTAGGAAAAAGACTTCACATCTATTCTTTCCTACAGTGCGATTTTGTTCTCTCAGTGTTAAATTGAAACCCCTACTCTTGTCCTTTCGTGAATGGCGAGGTCACGTACCGCTTCTTCAGTCGAACAGCAGCACAGACCGGTGATAGATCAGCTACGTCTTCGGAGGCTTTGTGGAGGTTGGATAGGTTTCACCAAGCTCTTCACTACTACTTTCAGCGGTGCATCTTCTGAGGATCCCCAGGATTTTCTAGACAGCTGTCACGAGGTTCTTAGGAACATGGGGATAGTAGAGACCAATGGGTCGATTTTGCTACTTTGCGCTTGTCTGGATCCGCCAAGACTTGGTGGAGAGATTATTGCTTANGTGGGTACTCAGTCGCAGCAGCAGGGTTCCCGTGCTATGGTTCAGGCACCAGGTGTTCCACAGCCCGCCCAGCCAGCTAGAGGTAGGGGTAGAGGTATTAGAGGTGGAGGTAGAGGTGCTAGAGGTGGAGGCCAGCCAGCTGCAGGCCGTCCCAGAGATGTAGTCCAGGATGGTGTGGCCCAGCTCCGATGTTATGCTCTTCCAGCTAGGCTTGAGGCTGAGGCTTCCGATGCAGTTATCACAGGTACTGTTCTGGTTTGTGGCAGAGATGCTTCAGTTTTATTTGATCCAGGGTCTACCTACTCCTATGTGTCATCTTATTTTGCACCGTATTTGGTCATGCCTAGTGATTCCTTGAGTGCCCCTGTATATGTGTCTACACCGGTGGGTGATTCTATTGTGGTAGATCGAGTCCACCGTTCTTGTATTGTGGTGATTGGGGGTCTTGAGACTCGTGTAGATTTTTGCTTCTGGACATGGTTGATTTTGATGTTATATTGGGGATGGACTGGTTATCACCTTACCACGCTATCTTGGACTGTCATGCCAAGACTGTGACCTTAGCCTTATCGGGTTTGCCTCGTTTAGAGTGTAGAGGGACTCCTGGTCATTCTACCCGTAGTGTTATCTCTTATGTGAAGGCTCGGCGTATGGTCGAGAAGGGGTGTTTGGCCTATTTGGCATATGTTCGTGATTCTAGTGTTGAGGTTCCTTCTATTGATTTTGTGCCCGTTTTTCGTGAGTTTCCTGAGGTTTTCCCCTCAGACCTTCCGGGTATGCCACTCGACAGGGATATTGACTTTTGCATTGATTTGGCTCCGGGCACTCAGCCCATTTCTATCCCGCCGTATCGTATGGCCCCGCCTGAGTTGAAAGAGTTGAAGGAGTAGTTGCAAGACTTGCTTGAGAAGGGTTTCATTAGAACCAGTGTTTCGCCTTGGGGTGCGCCGGTGTTGTTTGTTAAGAAGAAGGATGGGTCGATGAGAATGTGTATTGATTACCGGTAGTTGAACAAGGTTACAATCAAGAATAAGTATCCATTGCCGAGGATTGATGATTTGTTTGATCAGCTCCAGGGTGCCAAGGTATTTTCGAAGATTGACTCTAGATCTGGCTACCATTAGTTGAGGATTAGGGCATCCGATGTCCCTAAGACAACTTTCCGCACTCGGTACGGGCATTATGAGTTCTTGGTGATGTCATTCGGGTTGACAAATGCCCCAGCAACTTTTATGGATTTGATGAATCGAGTGTTCAGGCCTTATCTGGGTTCTTTCGTGATAGTCTTCATTGATGATATTTTGATACATTTCTGCAGCCGGGAGGAGCACGAGTAGCATCTTAGAAAGGTTCTTCAGACCTTGAGGGATAGTCAGTTATATGCTAAGTTTTCGAAGTGTGAGTTCTGGTTGAGTTCAATTGCAGTTCTGGGTCATGTTGGATCAGCAGAGGGTATTCATGTTGATCCGAAGAAGATAGAGGCAGTCATGAACTGGCCTAGACCAGCATCAACTACAAAGATTCGGAGTTTCTTGGGATTGGCAAGCTACTATCGTCGGTTTGTGGAGTGGTTTTCCTCTATTGCAGCCCCGATGACCAGGTTGACCCAGAAGGATGCCCAGTTCAGATGGTCAGATGAGTGTGAGGCGAGCTATCAGAAGCTAGCTTTGACTACGACACCGGTATTGGTTTTGCCTACAGGTTCAGGTCCATATACAGTTTATTGTGATGCATCTCGTATTGGGCTTGGTGCAGTGTTGATGCAGGATGACAAGGTCATTGATTATGGTTCACGACAGATGAAGATTCATGAGAAGAACTATCTGGTTCATGACTTGGAGTTGGCAGCCATTGTTCACGCATTGAAGATTTGGAGGCATTATCTGTATGGCGTGGCATGTGAGGTGTTCACGGATCACAAGAGTCTTCACTATTTGTTCAAGCAAAAGGAGTTGAATTTGTGGCAGAGGAGGTGGTTGGGGTTGTTGAAAGACTATGATATCACCATCTTATATCATCCGGGAAAGGCCAATGTGGTGTCGATGCTTTGAGTTAGAAGTCAGCCAGTATGGGCAATCTTGCTTATATTCCGGTCGGTGAGAGACCGCTTGCTTTGGATGTTCAGGCCTTAGCCAATCAATTCGTGAGACTGGATGTTTCTGAGCCCAGTCGTGTGTTAGCTTGCACGGTCGCTCGTTCTTCTTTATTAGAGCGTATCCGTGATCGGCAGTATGACGATCCCCTTTTGTGTGTCCTTAGAGACACGGTGCAGCACGGAGGTGCCAAGCAGGTTACCTTAGGTGATGGTGGATTTTTTAGATTGCAGGGTCGAGTTTGTGTGCCTAATGTAGATGGACTTCGAGAGTTGATTTTGGAGGATATGCTCCGAGCTTGTGTCATTGACTTTGGAGGCTTGTGGGATCAGTTTTTGCCTTTAGCAGAGTTTACCTACAACAACAGCTACTAGTCGAGTGTCCAGATGGCTCCTTATGAGGCTTTATATGGTAGGCGGTGTCGGTCTCCAGTTGGATGGTTCGAGCCGGGAGAGGTTCGGTTATTAGGTACGGATCTGGTTCAGGATGCCTTAGACAAGGTCAGGACTATTCGGAATAGGCTTCGTACAGCTCAGTACAGGCAAAAGAGTTATGCCGACCACAAGGTTCGAGATTTGACTTTCATGGTCGGTGAGCGGGTATTGCTTCGAGTGTCGCTTATGAAGAGCGTGATGAGATTCGGGGAGAAGGGCAAGCTTAGCCCTAGGTTCATTGGTCCATTTGAGATTCTTGATCGAGTGGGAGAGGTGGCTTATAGACTTACTTTGCCGCCGAGCTTATCAGCCGTGCATCCAGTGTTTCATGTGTCCATGCTTCGAAATTATCACGGCGATCTATCCCACGTGTTAGATTTCAGCACTGTCCAGTTAGACAAGGACTTGTCTTATGAGGAGGAGCTGGTAGCCATTCTAGACCGGCAGGTTCGTCAGCTGAGATCGAAGAGTATTCCTTCTGTTCTCAGTAGAGAGGTCAGCCTGCTGAGGCATCGACCTGGGAGTCCGAGTCCGATATGCGGAGAAGTTATTCCCATCTTTTCCCCGACTCAGGTACTTCTTATGTCTGTTCGAGGATGAACAGTTGTTTTAGAGGTGGAGGATGTGATGACCCGAAAGGTCATCACTTGTTTTTTAAAATGAATTCTACGTTTCTAGGGCTTAAAAACCTCTTTTAGCTTCACCTCGATTTGCGTGCGCAGTCCGGGCGTGTAGCCGAAAAGCTATTATGTGAATTTGTTTTTTGAAAAATGATAAATTTTGACTATAAAATGAATTAATTTGACTTCGGGTAAACGTTTTGGGTAAAGGGACCCGGACCCGTGATTTGACGGTCCCGGATGGTCCATAGGAAAATATGGGACATGGGCGTATGCCCGAAATCGTATTCCGAGGTCCCAAGCCCGAGAAATGAATTTTTAAAGAAAATTATTTTCTGAAATTGTTTAATGGATTTAGAAATGAATTTGGATTAGAACATGTTGGTATCGGGCCCGTATTTTGGTTCCGGTGCCAGGTACAGATCCTATATGTGATTTAAGACAATTCTGTGAAGTTTGGTAAGAAACGGAATCCGTTTGACGAGATTCAGACCTTAAATGCAAAATTTGATGTTCTAAGAAGTTTTGAAATATTTCATTGATTTTGAGGTTTAATTCGTTGTTTAAGGGGTTAATTTGGCGATTTGCTCGCACAGATAAGTTCATATGTTGTTTTTGAGTTAGTACGTATGTTTGGTTTCGAGCTCGGAGGGCTCGGGTGTGTTTCGGAAGGTTTTAGACTCTTAAAAAGTTGCAGGTTTTCAGTTGCTGGTATTCTAGTATTTTCTTCTTCGCGTTCGCGGGAGGACCCTCGCGAACGCGATGAGTTTATTGGGCTGAAGGAAAATTCCTTCTACGCGAAAGTGAGACACAGGTCACGAACGCGAAGCTTTAGGGAGTCTACCCTTCACGAACACGGGCCTGGTATCGCGAACGCGAAGGCTTTGGGCCTGGGCAGGGGGAAGGGAAGCTTGTGCATCGCGAACGCGGCCACTGGCCCGCGAACGCGGAGGCTCGAGGAGCCAAAGCTCCGCGAACGCGAGCCTGATGTCGCGAACGCGAAGGTCTGTCAGACCTAACTCATCGCGAACGCGATGAGCTTATCGCGAACGCGGTGACCAAATTCGCCCAGTAATTTTAAGTTCCAAAAACAGAATGCATTACGGGATTTTTACCATTTTTCACAAACTTCTTCTTCTCCACACCTCTTGGCGATTTTTGAAGAATTTCATCACCATAACCTCTTGGGTAAGTAATCTTTGACTTGTTTTCTTCCATCTTTATCAACACCCACTAGATTTCTAGGCCTAAAACATGTGATTAAGGGTAGAAAATTAGGGAGTTGGGTAGAGTTAAGGCTTTTTGATTATTTGGGAATTTGACCTCGTTTTGGGGTCGGATTTCAAAACAAATCATATATGCGGGCTCGTGGGTGAATGGGTAATCGAGTTTTGGTCCGAACCTCGTGTTTTAACCAAGCGGGCCCCGGGATCAATTCTTGACTTTTTTGGGAAGAATGATTGGAAAGCTACTATTAAGCATTGGAATTGGATTGTTTAGCGTTATTTGATGTTATTAAATCGATTATGTCTAGATACAATTGATTTGGAGCCGAGTTCGAAAGGAAAGGCGGTGTTTGAGGCTTGAGTTGGTCGTGGAAGTTCGAGGTAAGTGTTTGGTCTAACCTTAGCTTGAGGGATATGGAGTTGTGTCCTATTTTCTATTTGTTTCTTGTTGAGTACGACGCATAGGCATGGTGATGAGTATCTATACGCTGGTGTCGAGCATGACCGTGAGTCTTATTTTGTGATTTCCATGATTTCGTTATATTATTCATGCCTTGGTGAAGGTTTCTATTGTTATGTAAAGTTTGTGGAAAGAATTGTGACCTATGAACATTGAGGAGCGTTGGCTCAAGTTGTATAACGAATTGTGAAATTATAAGTGATAATTGAACCTCTAGAGCATTGGCTCGAGTTGTGAAGTGAATTGTGAAGTAAAAGTGAGAAAGAGGAGAGATCATTATGTTGCCCCCCGGCCATTATTGAGTTGTGGTTCCCTTGCATTGTGTTCTTAATTGATATTACGGATGCTTAGGTTGATGATTCTTTGTATTGGGTAAGGATTATGGTTATAGCCGAGGTAGTTAGATGTTGCAACAAGTTTGGTTATAGCTATTTCTCCCTTGCCGTGACGTAATTTCTTATGCTGTCGAATCCCTTGCCGGGATAGTGTAGACCTTATTGATCCCTTGTCGGGACTCTCGTTATGATTGTGAATATTATATGTTGATCGGGTTACACGCCACAATAATATTATATGTGGATCGGGTTGTACGCCGCAACAATATTATATGTGGATCGGGTTGCACGCCGCAACAATATTATATGTGGATCGGGTTGCACGCCGCAACAATATTATATGTGGATCGGGTTGCACGCCGCAACAATATTATTTGTGGACCGGGTTGCACGCCGCAATAATGATATATGTGGATCGGGTAACACGCCGCAACAATGATAAATGATATGGATCGGGTTGCATGCCGCAACAGTGTTGTTATATATATTGAGATCGGGTTGCGCGCCGCAACAATTATTGATACAAGCGTGTTTAGTTTGGATATTAGATTCTTTTGTTTTGCTGTGAATTCAAAGTTGCCCTTAGACTGTTACTCTGGATTTACTGTTAATACTGGTATACCCCCGCAGCATGTTTCTCCCCTACCCCCCCCCCTTACTTGCTTATTCCTGCTTTACTTTCCGTTGTATAATATATAACTGCACAGATTTATTTGGTAGTCTGGTCCTAGCCTTGTCACTACTTCGCCGAGGTTAGCTAGGCACTTACCAGCACATGGGGTCGGTTGTGCTGATACTACACTCTGCACTCTTTTGTGAAGACCCCAGTGTTGTAGACTTCGGACCGCTGTGAGATTGCTTATTCTTGTTCATCAGGCGACCCAAATTAGTCCTGCAGGCGTCCGTAGGCCTTGGCGTCTCCTTCCATCTACTATTCCTGTTTCTTTCATGCATTTCCAGAGACAGTGTTGTATTTATTTCTTTCAGACCTTTATTTGTAGTGTTCTTAGACTGTCTGTGAAACTTTTACACCAGTTCTGGGTAGTCGAGATTCAACAGTTGTATTGGATTCATGTTCTGATAGCTTATTGCTTTTTCTTCCGCTTATGTTAAATTCCGCTGGTTAAATGTTATTACTTCGCAATTGTTAATGATTATAAAATGGGTAAAAAGGTAAATTGTGCAAATATTTGGCTTGCCTAGCTCGTGTTAGTAGGCGCCATCACGACCCTCGAGGGTAAGAAATCCGGGTCGTGACATAAAGTGTCTTAATTTCCCATGTTTTGTTTCCGTCGAGTTTCCTATATACCATTCTCAACCTCCTTCAATATACATTATATCTCATTAACATACTCCAAAGACATTACTACCCTTATGTGGGTCCTAACACCTCGGGACCACTTTAAGCACGTCATTAAAATTTTTTATTTACCCAAATAATTGTCCGGAACTAGCTCACGGAGCTTTACTAGAATATTGGAGCAGAATATTATTTAGCTAAAAAATAGGAAGACATTGGTTTGGGGTACATGTGGGATTCATTAATTTTACTATATGGAATGTCATTTTGAGAATAATGCTAAAAAGTTTGTAACGTGTCTTTTAGGATTGTATAGTTACGTATAGGTTGTAAGATAATTAATTCGTAGCCATAGCAGAGATCAAGACACAATTACACAATCAATCTAGAGTAAGAGTTTAAATAAGCGTACCGTTCAACTCCGTGGATTAAGCGGTGACAGCAAACGACGATTAAGCCTGAGACCAACTTCCACAATCCACTAGCTACGCGCTCCCACAGCCCGGAGAACTTGACTGATGGGGTGTCATCCGTTACCACGTATTCAAGAGGCATAATACGCTAGGGTTTTCTAAAAGCTAGGAAAAGGAGGATTGGCCTCTATTTATAAAGAGTGTCTACCCATCACATGCCAATAGTTATTGGGCCTCACTTATCCATACACATAATATTTAATATTAGACCATTTATTTGTCCACCACTTGGGCCACGTCACTATCCTTTCAGGCTATAACCAATTAACATAAGTCTAAATTCCAACATTCTCCCACTTGGACGCCAACTTTAATTGAGGACAAGAAAATAATTTTAAAACTTTTGAGTTTTAAGAAAATCATTTTGAAAAAGGATTTTAGACTCTATAGTGGCCACACTACTCACATAGCCAAGGATAGAATGACCCATATAACAATCCACCCAGTTTCAATAGAGAAGACTAACAATGAATCATAGCAGGCATCACACCATTTTAAGGTATGAGTTCTATCTACGACCACATATGCTAGAATTTCCATCAACATGGATCAAACATGTGTGCTAAGCATATTATCTTTCTAATCAAGGTGAATAGAGCCGCACATCCTAGAAAGAAATAATCCTCCAAGTGATATAATAACCATATCACCTCAGGAAGTTTCCCTTGTGCCTTACCCGAGATAATCAAGGCAACAAGCAGCAAAACTCAAAGATATCATGAGTTTATGCAATATCCAATTGGAAATAAAAAATAAATAAATTATCATGTTAGTCAATAAGCACAACAAATATAAAAGAACACAGGCTTGCATAAAATAAGAATTTATTAAAAGCAACATCTCAATCAGCAACTATAAAATAACTCCCGCTAACTAAAGCACATCAAAAGACTCTAAAATACTCATAATTTTAGCATGTTCATTAAACACTACAGGCCTAAGACCTTTAGTAAAAGGATCAGCCAACATGGTGTTAATATGCTTAATACGTATATCACCTTATTTTACCATATCTTTAATCTTAAGAAACTTAAGGCTAACATGCTTAGAGCCTCTTGTTCTCTTGTTATTCTTAGAGAAGAATACATCCGCACTGTTGTCACAGAAAATAGTCACCGGCTTAGATATAAAATCCATAATTTACAATTTAGTAAGAAAATTCTTCATCCAGACAGCATGTGAAGCAGTTTCAAAACAAGCAATAAACTCAGCTTCCATTGTAGATGTAGCAGTGATGCTCTGTTTATCACTTTTCCAAGAAATAGCACCTCCACCCAACATAAAAATATACCCAGAAGTTGATTTTATAGTGTCTTGACAACCTGCAAAATCAGAATCTGAATATACAAGAAGATCCAGATCATTAACCTTTTTGTATACAAGCATGAAGTCTTTGGTGCTTTATAGATATCTCATCACTTTCTTTGCAGCCACCCAATGTGCCCACCCAGGATTAGAAGAAAATCTTCCCAAAATGTTAACAACAAATGCAATATCAGGCCTTGTACAAACCTGTATGTACATCAAACAACCAACAACACTTGCATATGGGACATCTTTCATGGTTCTCATTTCAACTTCATTTTTCGGACATTGATCTTTACTAAGTTTATCCCCTTTTACAACAGGTGCAACACCAGGTCTACAATATTGCATATTGAAAGCTTTAAGAACACTCTCACTATAGGAACGCTGTGATAAACCCAATAAACCACGTGACCTATTGATCACGCCCAACTATGCCTTATAAAAAGGACTAAGCGGACGTTGCAAATATAACCCGAGTATTACGCCCAGGGTCGAATCCACAGAGAGTTAACCTATCAATCACTATCTTTAGACCCAATAAACTCTTCAGAACCAGTTTCCCAGATGTTTGAATCACAGTTGAAGGTCGCTTTACTAACTACGATTGCAAGTAAATTAAACAGCTGTAAATTAAAATGCTAAGGTTGTAAACAATGATGAGAAGAAGCTAAGGCAATGATTTCCCCTATTGAAAGAATCCCTTCTGTTTATGCTCATACAAATTTACCAACACATCTCTATTAATCATGAACGCTCATCTTACCGTAAATCTCTCCCGAGTAATCACAGTAATATACAAATTGCACTCTCCCGAGATACACTAGCTTACTTTATTTCGCACAATTCAATTTAGATTACACCCAAGGCTTCGTTATCCCTAATCCCGCCTTTAAACCCGCAATTATAGATTCCTCTTATACTTTGGGAGTGGTGTTGTTCAATAATAACCTAAATATGCACTCTTTTCCAAGTTATGCACACTAAATAGGCACAACTAATTGAGGATCCTGTCAATTAACTACAACAAGCACAAAGTTGAACAAATAGAGATTGAAACTAGCAATTTGTATTCACATAAACAAGATGTTCATCCCCCAATAGGTTCCATCAAAGCCTGAGACAAAGGATTTAGCTACTCATGGCTATGGGAAAACAAACTAAGATAGAATTCATCATAACTAGCAATAAAAATCAAAGAAAAGAAGAAAGATGTTTTGGGTGATCTCTCACAATTGTTTTTCTTACCAAGATACTCTAAAATTCAATACATGCCTCTCTTGGGCGAAGTCTTGTATTTAAAATAGGGTTTAGGTCTAAAAATCCCGTATTTTACACTTTAGTCCCTGAAGTTTTCTGCTTCCGCCGCGGTTCTGCCCCGGTCGCGGTCAAACCGCGGCCAAATGCCTTCTCTGAATCTCAATTTATCCGCAGCTCTCTTACACCGCGGTCGCGGTGGAACCGCGGTCAACCCAGTTCTCTGAATCTTCAAGCCTGTTTTGCATGGTTTACTTGGGTAATTTCACAATCGGCCTCTTTTTCTTCATTTTTGACTCCAAAAGTACTCTCTAGCCTTCCCTGGTCATATATCACCTGCAAATCATGAAAAGCACTAATAAGAGCATTTTGTTATCACTTTTATCATCAAAACTATACAAGAAGGTGGTTATTTAAGGCGTGATTATAGTTAAATTCACCTATTATCAACACCCCACACTTAAACCTTTGCTCGTCCTCGAGCAAGTTAAACCACACTTCTAGGCCTAACCGTTTGATACATTACCCCAATTTATGTCACACTCGCCATTACGAAGGACCAACCTAAGCAATGCAACAATCATACCTCAGATGCAGGCTCTCATGCCATGACACACTCGTGCTCACTCTAGTTACTCTAACAGAAGTAAAGATTTACTTTTTCTTCCTGAGTCACATGCCCTCACATCACAAGTCTAAGAGAAGTTCCCCACACATAAAATTCAAACAATAAGGAACCAAGGATAGAAAGAATTCACTCACTCTCAGCAAAGAGCATTCATATGCTACACAGACACACCATAAGCTTGCCCCTAGTGTAATACTCTACTAATCGAGCTGTTCAGTCAAAGATCAAGAGGTCTTCGTTTGGCTGTAATGTAGGCTAAGGGACGGGTAGGATATATTTGGATATAGTGACTAACCTCCCTAAGCACTTTTAATATACACTTCCTTTTATTTCAATTTTAATGATCAACCCAATCGTTCTTCCACATTTTTGTTTCATGTGTGACCCCCACTTTTCTTTAGGTGCAACTGGCTTCTCTTTTTTTTTTTCAATGCCTGTGCACCAATCAAACAATTCATTCTTGATTCCCCTTTTTTCGCTAACTCCCTACTACCCCACACTTTGACTTTTGTATGTTCTTTAGTGATTCAAGCGCTTCTATGAGGTATAGGTTCAAAAAATCAAGCTATTCAAACACAGAGATTTAGGTCATTATAGGGTTATCAAAGAACAGGCTTCAGGCTCAAAGGGGTTAACTATGGGGATATATACTGGTGGATTCACAATTATATAGGGTTGCACAAAGAAATGCCTCAATCATCTCTAAAACCAAACAACTTCTATTTCGCTTTGCAAACACACAGGGCAAGTTCTAGGTATCGCATGCAGGCACAAAATGCAAGTAATATCTCCCACACACTTAGCATGAAACTCATTCCGAATCAGTTCATCAACACACTCATACGAGCATTCAAGCAAGACAAGATGTGCAAAATTAAGGCATAGATTTACGAGTCCACAAGCGAGCCTAGACGCCACACTCTCAAGTTCGTTTTAGTTATTTGCAGGTGTGCATATCAGGGGTTGTATTCTAGCCTTCACCCATCTTAGTCCTAAAACTACAAAAGGAAAATCTACCTAACCCGGTTCAAGAAAAGCCCTTGGAAAAGAACCGTGGTCAAAAGAAAAACCAAGGGGGAAGTATTACACTACCTAGAAGAGAAAAATAAAAAAAAAAAATTCTACATGGACTACTTCCCTCAAGATTACTGTCCAAGTGGTCCGTCCTCAGGAAGAGTCCTCTAACTTGTTTTCAGTTTAAATTAATTCCGACTTTGACCCTCAAAGACCCGTCACAAGTATCCGTCGTTGGGCCAAGTCAGCTACTCCTAATATAAGCACACTCAAATATATACAACACATCAATATAATGCTACAGCACAACAACGTCTATATACATTATAACACACAATCAGAGCAAGTCTCCCACCCCAAACTTAAAATCATGGCATCTCCCCATGTCATATCAAGAAAGTAAAGAGCAGAAAGGTCAGAAGACTTCCCTGAGACTCAATCAGAGTCGGAGACGGTGCTGGGGTCTACATGGCAAGCTCTCCCCAATGCACGTAACCAGGCCATAAACCGGCTCTCAGATCTAGACTGCCTCTGCGACATGGCATCCATCCGCGTATGTAGGCCATCCACAGAGGTGCGGAGATCCGCGACCTCTTCCTCCAAGGAATGCAGCATAGGCTGGGTGGACTGTGAGCGGGATAGGCCTGCTCCGGAATAGGGGCGCCGAGAGGGTCCGACACTGTCAGTAGACCTCCTGGACGGTGCAAGAGGAACTGGATCATCATCCTCATCATCTATCTCAATTGTTGTACGTGTACCCCGGCCCATCTGATGCTTGAGGCTCTGAATGCTGCTGTAGGGGCAAGTCTCCATCAGCAGGATTGGTGGGGGTATTTTTCAGCAGGCTCAGTGTAGTCACCAAAGAAGGGAAGTAGAATCCCTTTGACAACAACGGCCCCCGTAGGACCATTTCATCACTACTTACCCTTGCCGCATCAAAATCCTTCTTCGTCACGAAGCACCATGTCAACAGTGCACGCTGGAAGTTCACGTCAGTTGTGTTGCTTGAGGGCAGGAACCGGCTGCAGATGATAGGTAACCAACACTTAGCCAAGTGGGTGAATGAGTTGGAGTTCAGGATGATTTGGTCACGTATCCTGGTTGGTCGCCCCTCTGCGTAGAGTATATCAGTCATGACCTCCCATGTGACCCCTGGCCTATCGTGGTAGTAGTCAATGTCACTAGTGAACTGAGGCAGCCGCAACACCTGGCGAATCATGGGAATTGTGGCGCTGACCACCTTGCCTCGCACAATCACCCCCCTACTTAAGTTCAATGGGCAGTTGACATAAAACTCCCTAATAAGCATCTTGTTGATCGGGGCAGGGTCATCAAATACGAATTCCATTTCCCTCCTCCGAATTTCTTCATACATCTCTGCCTTTTCTACGCGGAGGGCTGCCCGGTCAAGCGAGATTTCATGGATGAAGTTCTTCGTAGCCTTGGCATGAAAGTCGTCCTCTGCTAGTTCTGATTGGAACCTGGATTCATCATATGTAGGTCGTTGGGATGCGCCTGCCGATCTCCTTTGCCTTTTAGGAGCCATAGTACCTGCAAAGAATTCAGAAGAACCATCAAATATATCCTTCCTGTGCCAGTTAGATGGGTACTCAGACTTCACCACCCAATGGCACCATACACTTGCCCCCATTTATTTCATTCATACAAAGTGCCCATTCCCACTACTAAGGTGTTCAAGGATAACAACCTCCACAAAGGCCCCACAATTTGCTTGCAATTTCCGGCATACATCACCCCACACTTACTTCCTCAAATGATTCACGTTAAATACAACACCACCATACACCAATTACAACACCGCCATCCGCCAAATACAACACCGGCACAACCTAGGTTAGGCATAAAATGCCTCAAAATTGTACAAAAAATCCCAAATTTTCGGCCAAAAATGGCCCATCACCAAACTACACCACAAAAATATTTTCTAGGCCTCCAAGTCATCCAAACAACCCCCACAATTAAAGTATCATGGAGACCCAACCAAATTAGCACTAAACAACCCCACAAGCATCAAATACAACAATAGAATACATAAAAGAAAGCAAAAATTAAAACTTGAACACTAATCCTAACTAGGTTTTACTAAAACTAACACAAAACTAAATTACACTAGTTAAGAAGAAAAAATAGAGGGGGGAAGAGAAACTTACTTGATGGATGAGGGGAAAGGTGGAGGTGGAGGTTTGGAGAAGATGATAATGGAGTTTGGGTGAGAGAGAATGGAGATTTTTCTTTTTGTTAAAGAGAGAAAGAGAGAAGAAGAAGAGAATAGGGGAAGGGTGTCGGTTGTTGTTGTGAAGAAAGAAGGGGTTTGGGTGGGTAGGTTGTATATTAATTAGAAAGAATGGAGGGGGAAAATAAAAATAAAAAAATTGAAATTATCATACCTGGGCCCGTCTGGGTCTGCCGCGGTTCTGTCGCGGTCTCGGTAAAACCGCGAGAGGTGAGGTTCAGAAAGGTCAATCCACCACGATTTGACCGCGGTCGCGGTGCAAGCGCGGTGGACTGACTACAGAGAGGTGCTTTGACCGCGGTCGCGGTGGAACCGCGGTCTGGGCACTTCTCTGCATCTGACATTTTTTTTTTAACAAAAAGATTACACTTACAACAATTTCATGGGTTGCCTCCCACGCAGCGCCTGATTTAACGTCGCGGCACGACTCAGATGAGCGCAATAAAGGCTCGCTCGACCTCTGTGGTTCATTCAAGTGCAGCTCAGACATTTCCTTAGGCTCTCTCATACCCACATATACTTTCAATCGCTGACCATTGACTCTAAATGTACGAGAGTCATTCTCAGTGGCAACTTCCACATCTCCTGACGGGAAAACTTCAACTACTCGAAATGGTCCAGACCATCGTGACTTAAGCTTACCCGGAAACAACCTCAGTATTGAGTTGTAGAGCAATACCATGTCCCCAGGTTTGAAATTTCGATCAACGATGTTCTGATCGTGTAGCCTCTTCATTCTCTCCTTGTACAGCCTTGTGCTCTCAAAAGCAAGATACCGGAACTCCTCGAGCTCATGCAATTCAGTGACTCTTGACGTGCCCGCAGCTTCCATGTCTAAGTTTAGCTGTTTTAGTGCCCACCACGCTTTATGCTCAAGTTCTACAGGTAGGTGACAGGCCTTCCCAAATACCAACTTGTATGGTGACATACCAGTTGGTGTCTTGAAAGCTGTTCTGTAAGCCCAGAGTGCATCATCTAGCTTCCTCGCCCAATCAGTTCTTGTGGCGTTCACGGTTTTTGTCAGTACACTCTTGATCTCTCTGTTGGATACCTCAACCTGTCCACTAGTCTGCGGGTGGTACGGAGTAGCCACCTTGTTGCGCACATCATACTTAGCCAATAACTTTTCAAAAGCCCTATTGCAGAAGTGAGTGCCTCCGTCGCTGATAATTGCGCGTGGTGTCCCAAAGCGGGAGAATATGTTCTTCTTTAGAAACCCAACCACCACTTTTGCATCATTAGTGGGCACCGCTACAGCTTCTACCCATTTGGAAACATAGTCTACAGCAACAAGAATGTACTTATTGCCATAGGAACTGACGAAGGGACCCATGAAATCTATCCCCCAGACGTCAAACACTTCCACCTCCTGAATTGGGTTCATAGGCATCTCATGGCGCCGGGAAATGTTCCCTGTGCGTTGACATTCATTACAGCCCTTTACCCATAAGTGAGCATCTTTAAACACCATTGGCCAGAAAAATCCAGCTTCTAGCACCTTTGCTGCTGTCCTGATTCCCCCAAAGTGTCCGCCATACGCCGATGCGTGACAAGCCTGCAAAACAGAAAATTGCTCTATCTCGGGGACGCATCTCCGGATCATATTATCAAGGCATATTTTGAACAGATAAGGTTCATCCCAGTAATACTGGCGGCTTTCACGAAAAAATCTTTTCCTTTGGACCGATGAAAGGTCGTGAGGAACAATACCACTGGCCAGGTAATTAGCAAAGTCCGCATACCATGGCGCTTCCTGATGAGTGGTGGCGAGCAACTGCTCGTCTGGAAATGTTTCCAGAATTTCCTCAACCTCTACTACATTTTCAGCTCCCTCAAGTCGTGATAGATGATCAGCGACTTGATTCTCAGTGCCCTTCCGGTCACGTATTTCAAGATCGAATTCTTGCAGTAGCAACACCCAACGAATCAGGCGTGGCTTAGATTCTTTCTTTTCTATTAAGTACCTAAGAGCTGCATGGTCAGTGTATACAATTACCTTGGATCCTATCAGATAGGACCGGAACTTGTCAAAAGCGAACACCACAGCTAGCATCTCCTTTTCCGTCACTGTGTAGTTCAACTGGGCCCCACTCAGCGTTCTACTAGCATAGTAGATCGGGTGCATCAATTTGTCTTTCCGCTGGCCCAGCACTGCCCCCACTGCGTAGTCACTAGCATCACACATTAATTCGAACGGTTGCTCCCAGTTGGGGGCGACAATGATGGGTGCTGTGACCAGCCTCTGTTTCAACTCCTCAAACGCTACCCTGCAATCATCAGAAAATACAAACGGGTGATCTTTCTCTAACAACTTACAGAGAGGGTTGGCGATTTTGGAGAAGTCTTTTATGAACCTCCGGTAGAAACCGGCATGTCCAAGAAAACTTCTTATGGCTTTGACCGAAGTTGGTGGAGGCAGCTTTGCTATTACATCAACCTTTGCTCGATCTACCTCTATTCCCTTGCTTGACACCCGGTGCCCCAAGACTATTCCTTCTTGTACCATGAAATGGCACTTCTCCCAATTCAGAACCAAGTTGGTCTCGATGCACCGTTTCAGCACACGCGTCAGATTTATTAGGCACTCCTCAAATGAATTTCCCACCACTGAGAAGTCATCCATGAACACCTCCATTATATCCTCTACCATGTCAGTGAATATGGCCATCATGCACCGTTGGAATGTGGCGGGTGCATTGCATAGGCCAAAGGGCATCCTCCTGAAGGCATAAATGCCATATGGGCAAGTGAAGGAGGTCTTCTCTCTGTCCTCAGGTGCAATAGTGATCTGGTTGTACCCTGAGTACCCATCCAGAAAGCAAAAGTGTGACCTCCCTGCCAATCTATCCAGCATCTGATCAATGAAGGGAAGTGGGAAGTGGTCTTTCCGGGTGGCTAGATTCAACTTTCGATAATCCATGCAAATTCTCCAGCCTGTGACAGTTCTTGTAGAGATTAGTTCATTGTTGTCATTCTTCACAACAGTCATGCCACCCTAATTAGGGAAGCAATTGAACTGGGCTAACCCAGCTACTGTCAGAGATTGGGAAAATGATTCCCGCATCCAACCACTTTATCACTTCCTTCTTACCATCCTTCATAGGGTTCAGCCTCCTCTGATGTTCCCTGGAAGGTTTGTGCCCCTCTTCCAGTAGAATCTTGTGCATGCAATAGGCGGGGCTGATCCCCTTGATGTCTGCCATGGTCCACCCAATGGCAGTTTTGCACTCCCTTAGTACCTGCAGAAGCTGTTGAACCTGCACATCTAACAACCCAGATGAGATAATAACAGGTAATGTGGAGTCGGGACCCAGAAATTCATACCTGAGGTGAGCTGGCAATGGCTTTAGTTCCAGCTTAGGTGGTTCTTCGATGGATGGCTTTGCTGGAGGGGTCTCTCTCTTTTCTAAGTGTAAGGGCTCAAACTCTAGATTTCTATCCCAGAACCCTCTACCTTCCAATGCCAACACCCATTCCGCCAAATCCTCACCATTCACTTCATCTAAATTCATCAAGCATGCAGCAAGGGGATCCTCAACCGTCAACGCCTCATCATCAGACTCTACAATTATATCCACGGCATCAATAAGAGAGCAATTGGCAAACTCACTTGGTCGCCTCATAGATTTCTGCACATTGAATATAATTTCTTCATCATTGAGCCTCATCTTGAGCTCCCCAGTCTCGCAATCAATCAAAGCTCTCCCCGTGGCCAAGAATGGTCGTCCTAAGATTATAGGAATTTCTTCATCCATTTTGCAATCCAAGATTACAAAATCTGCAGGGAACACGAACTTCCCCACCTGAATAAGCACATCATCAAGGATCCTAAATGGACGCTTCACAGTCCTGTCGGCCAGCTGCAACAACATAGAGGTGGGTCTAGCTCTCCCAATGCCCAACCTCTTATAAATAACCAGGGGCATAAGATTAATGCTGGCCCCTAAATCACAGAATGCCTTAGCAAAGGCAAAGTTCCCAATAGTGCATGGAATTGTAAAGCTACCTGGATCAGATAGCTTTTCAGCAACAGGTCTAGATACCACTGCACTACAGGTCTGAGTAAGTGTCACCGTGGCCAAGTCTTGGAAGTCAAACTTCCGAGACATCAAGTCCTTCATCATTTTAGCGTATCCAGGCATCTCCTTTAAAGCTTCAATCAATGGAATGTTTACCTGGATTTGTTTGAGCATCTCAAAGAACTTTTTATACTGCTCCTCCTTTTGATGCTTGGCCAACCTCTGTGGAAATGGTGCAGGAGGTCTTTTCTTCCCAATCACATGGGATTTCTCTTTCTCAGCTACTGTTTCAACTACTGGCTCAGCTACTGTCTCAGTCTCTTACTGCATATTCTTTTCTTCAGGTGCGGGCTGGACTGTCACCTCTGTCAATCCCGTAGACTCATCCAGCTCAATGGGCACTGGAATGAGTGTCTCAGCCTGTATGTTTTCTCGAGCTCTCTCTTGCTCTACATCTAGATCCCTGCCATTACGGAGACTCACCGCCATCAGCTGCTTTGGGCCCTGATCTTTTGGATTGATTTGGGTATCTGCAGGTAATGTCCCTTGAGGACGATTGTTCAGTGACATTGAAATCTGGCCCACTTGTACCTCGATATTTTTGATAGCTGCATCATGTGCATCCACCCTTTCATTTATCTTAGCATTGGACCCAATAACCTGCTGCACCATTGCTTCCAGTCTTGCAAACCCGTCCTCCTGTCTTCCACCCTGCTGCTGCTGAGGTGGGTGGTACCCTTGGTGCTGATTGTTGTACCCCTGTGGTCTAGGATACGGTGCCATGTTGTTGGGGGGTCTCATGCCTCCCATGTTTCCGGCGTTATACTGTGGCTGAGGTGGCCTGTACTGCTGCTGAGTCTGCTAATCCCAGTTTTGATTTCCTTGTCTCTGACCCCCGTAGTTAGCCACATAGTTCATATATACAGGGTGCTGATGATGATGATCATGCTCTGCATTCCAAGGATTACCAATTGACTGGCTAATGCAAGATGTGCACAAGCCCCCATTGGTAGTATCTACTATATGTACCTGCTGCTTCTGCCCTGATTCCTCCACCTTTTTGGTGAGGATGCTCATTTGTGTCAAGAGAGTCGCCATATTTTCAGCCATTGTATTAGAAGGATCAAGAGGTACTGAGTGCACCACTGGAGTGATAGGTGCATTCCTAGTTGTCCATCCCGAATTCTGCGCCATCTTGTCAAGCAAATTCTGACCTTCTCTCCAAGTCTTGCTCAAGAATGCCCCACCAGCAGAGGCATCTACAATATTCTTCATGCTGTCAGACAGTCCCATGTAAAACCGTTGTCCCAACATCTGTTCTGGAACACCGTGGTGAGGGCACATAACCAACATTCCTTTAAACCTGCCCCATGTCTCGTGTAGTGTCTCAATTGGTTTCTGTTTGAAACTTACGATCTCATCAATTTGTTGAGCAGTTTTGTTGGGCGGGTGGAACTTGTTGTGGAATTGCTTGACTAACTCATCCCAGGTTTCTATAGAGTTTATGGGGAGCGAGTTTAGCCAAACCTGAGCAGCTCCTGTCACCGAGAATGGAAACAATAATAGCCTGATTGCTTCCGGAGTCACGTTGGGTTGCCTTTGAGTTTTGCATATAGACAGGAAGTTCTTCAAGTGCTGCTGAGGATCTTCTGTTTGTGTCCCAGAAAAGAGTCCCTTGTTTTGCAACAAGTGTAGCATGTTATTTGTGATCTAGAACGATTCAGCTTGTATTGCGGGCACAACAATGGCAGTGGCCAGATTGTCAGCTGTGGGTTGTGCCCAGTCATATAGTGCACCCTCAGGCACAGGAGGTGCCACTTCTCTGGCATTTAAGCCAACTTGTTCATTCCTGAAGTTTCCGTTGGGATCGTTTACGTCTCCCATGTCAATTTCGAATTTGTGTGTTTGTTGGGATGGTTGAAGTCTTTTGTTGGCACGATTCAATGCCCGGAATGTTTTCTCGGGGTCTGAGAGTCTTTCAAGTAGTTCTCCAGTCCTCCTAGAATTTCTAGGCATACACCTGTGCACCCAGATCAACAACCGTCAAAATTTCAATGAAAAATTGGGTAGAGAGAAAACTGACCACACCAAGAATTTTTGTATTTCTATCAATGGTAATTGATAATTCCGTTAACTCCCCGGCAACGGCACCAAAATTTGATCACGCCCAACTATGCCTTATAAAAAGGACAATGCGGACGTTGCAAATATAACCTGAGTATTACGCCCAGGGTCGAATCCACAGAGAGTTAACCTATCAATCACTATCTTTAGACCCACTAAACTCTTCAGAACCAGTTTCCCAGATGTTTGAATCACAGTTGGATATCGCTTCACTAACTACGATTGCAAGTAAATTAAACAGCTGTAAACTAAGATGCTAAGGTTGTAAACAATGATGAGAAGAAGCTAAGGCAATGATTTCCCCTATTGAAAGAATCCCTTCTGTTTATGCTCATACAAATTTACCAACACATCTCTATCAATCATGAACGCTCATCTTACCGTAAATCTCTCCCGAGTAATCACAGTAATATACTAATTGCACTCTCCCGAGATACACTAGCTTACTTTATTTAGCACAATTCACTTTAGATTACACCCAAGGCTTCGTTATCCCTAATCCCGCCTTTAAACCCGCAATTATAGATTCCTCTTATATTTTGGGAGTGGTGTTGTTCAACAATAACCTAAATATGCACTCTTTTCCAAGTTATGCACACTAAATAGGCACAGCTAATTGAGGATCCTGTCAATTAACTACAACAAGCACAAAGTTGAACAAATAGAGATTGAAACTAGCAATTTGTATTCACATANATGTACTTATTGCCATAGGAACTGACGAAGGGACCCATGAAATCTATCCCCCAGACGTCAAACACTTCCACCTCTTGAATTGGGTTCATGGGCATCTCGTGGCGCCGGGAAATGTTCCCTGTGCGTTGACATTCATTACAGCCCTTTACCCATAAGTGAGCATCTTTAAACACCGTTGGCCAGAAAAATCCAGCTTCTAGCACCTTTGCTGCTGTCCTGATTCCCCCAAAGTGTCCACCATACGCCGATGCGTGACAAGCCTGCAAAATAGAAGATAGCTCTATCTCGGGGACGCATCTCCGGATCATATTATCAAGGCATATTTTGAACAGATAAGGTTCATCACAGTAATACTGGCGACTTTCACGAAAAAATCTTTTCCTTTGGACCGATGAAAGGTCGTGAGGAACAATACCACTGGCCAGGTAATTAGCAAAGTCTGCATACCATGGTGCTTCCTGATGAGTGGTGGCGAGCAACTGCTCGTCTGGAAATGTTTCCAGAATTTCCTCAACCTCTACTACATTTTCAGCTCCCTCAAGTCGTGATAGATGATCAGCGACTTGATTCTCAGTGCCCTTCCGGTCACGTATTTCAAGATCGAATTCTTGCAGTAGCAACACCCAACGAATCAGGCGGGGCTTAGATTCTTTCTTTTCTATTAAGTACCTAAGAGCTGCATGGTCAGTGTATACAATTACCTTGGATCCTATCAGATAGGACTGGAACTTGTCAAAAGCGAACACCACAGCTAGCATCTCCTTTTCCGTCACTGTGTAGTTCAACTGGGCCCCGCTCACATAGTAGATCGGGTGCATCAATTTGTCTTTCCGCTGGCCCAGCACTGCCCCCACTGCGTAGTCACTAGCATCACACATTAATTGGAACGGTTGCTCCCAGTTGGGGGCAACAATGATGGGTGTTGTGACCAGCCTCTGTTTCAACTCCTCAAACGCTACCCTGCAATCATCAGAAAATACAAACGGGTGATCTTTCTCTAACAACTTACAGAGAGGGTTGGCGATTTTGGAGAAGTCTTTTATGAACCTCTGGTAGAAACCGGCATGTCCAAGAAAACTTCTTATGGCTTTGACCGAAGTTGGTGGAGGCAACTTTGCTATTACATCAACCTTTGCTCGATCCACCTCTATTCCCTTGCTTGACACCCGGTGCCCCAAGACTATTCCTTCTTGTACCATGAAATGGCACTTCTCCCAATTTAGAACCAAGTTAGTCTCGATGCACCGTTTCAGCACACGCGTCAGATTTATTAGGCACCTCCTACAATGTAACTTTCCCACCACTAGAAGTCATCCATGAACACCTCCATTATGTCCTCTACCATGTCAGTGAATATGGCCATCATGCACCGTTGGAATGTGGCGGGTGCATTGCATAGGCCAAAGGGCATCCTCCTGAAGGCATAAATGCCATATGGGCATGTGAAGGAGGTCTTCTCTCTGTCCTCAGGTGCAATAGAGATCTGATTGTACCCTGAGTACCCATCCAGAAAGCAAAAGTGTGACCTCCCTGCCAATCTATCCAGCATCTGATCAATGAAGGGAAGTAGGAAGTGGTCTTTCCGGGTGGCTAGATTCAACTTTTGATAATCCATGCAAATTGTCCAGCCTGTGACAGTTCTTGTTGAGATTAGTTCATTGTTGTCATTCTTCACAACCGTCATGCCACCCTTTTTAGGAACGCATTGAACTGGGCTAACCCAGCTACTGTCAGAGATTGGGAAAATGATTCCCGCATCCAACCACTTTATCACTTCCTTCTTCACCACTTCCTTCATATTCGGGTTCAGCCTCCTCTGATGTTCCCTGGAAGGTTTGTGCCCCTCTTCCAGCAGAATCTTGTG